>NC_071108.1:33805000-33835000 GCF_024256425.1 Clarias gariepinus | reverse complement strand
TCTGGTTTCGGAGTCTGGTTCTGGTCTCGGGATCGGGGACTAGTTTCAGAAGAGTTAACATCTCGAATAAAGTTTTGATCATGCTTACGATCTTTAAATGTAAATATTAACTAAAAATGTCATAGAAGTTCTTCAGAAGTGAATCGTAGCTGTTCATAAGTGATTCGTAACGGTTTATAAAGGGTACATAGGTTGTGATTCGTAAGTTATTTGTATGTTGATTAGAGCAGTTAAATTATTTATAATAAGTTTGTAGTAAACTGTATTGGTCATTAACTTATTCGTAAGCAGATGGTAATAGTTCATAAGTTATTTGTAGCGGGTATTCGTAGGTGGATTGTAGACATTATGTAAAAGTTACACAAGTTTGGTTTGGTGTGAAGTCGTCGATGTACATCGTTCCATTTCTACAGTACGTGATTGAGATCTGTGAGTCGAGTGATCAAAAATTTAATGTTCTCACTCTCACCACCAGTGCAGGAATGTAGGGGCGGGGTTTACCTGAAAAAAAAAAAACATGACGGTGTAGAAATCCTAGTGTTAAGGATTAAATATTAAACTGATTTTGGTTATATTTATGATGCATAAACAGGAGCAGAGAATTCTGTTTATTGTGTGTTACAGACGATAAAGCAGCTGCAGCAGAGACTAACAGAGCTGAAGAGGACGCTACAGAAAGAGCTGGTGGGTATAACGCTGTGTGTGTGTGTGTGTGTGTGTGGGAGAGAGAGAGAATCCTCAGATTCCCATAAAACAATTTTTTTTTTTTGTCGTGTGTCTATGGTGCAGAAACTGAAGCCAGACGCTGATTCTGAGAGTAAGGAGAAGCTCCAGGAAGGGAAACTCAGCTCCGAGGGCCCGGCCCCGCCCACCGCGCCCGCTCCGGCCCCCGGCTACAGTCAGGGTTTGGGGCCCGCGCCGCACTCGTCCCAGACGAAGGTGACTAACAGCTCGGACCTGACGGACACACGGGAGATCAACTTTGAGTATCTGAAACACGTCGTTCTCAAATTCATGTCCTGCAGAGAGGCGGAGGTGAGACGCGCTCATCACGTGTGTGTCACCGACTTCAGAAATATAAAACTCTAAACCGCGTTCAGCCAATCAGATCAGACAACCGAAGCATTGTTTTGTCTCGTAAACATAGAAATAGAAAGATCTGTCGAGCTATAACCTCCTTGCAGAGGCAAACGCATTGTGAGCTAGAAGGGCAGTGAAGTGTTAAATACGTACCGTGTCTAAAAATAAGGTTTTCACCCGCAGGCGTACCAGCTGATCCGAGTCGTCTCGCTGCTGCTGCATTTCACCCGAGAAGAAGAAGACATGCTCAAGGAGACACTCGAGTACAAGGTGAGTGTGTGTGTGTGAGTTAATGATGATCGCTAATAACCCACAATGTGTGTGTGGAACCACAGAACACTGTGGAGGTGCACTAACTGGGCCACGGGTCCCGTGGAGAACCCGTTATGTGGGTCGGAGGACGCTCTAGATTAAAAACTCTCAGGAATAGCGATTGCGGTGTAGGTATTTACAGTATACTCCAGGAAGCAGCAGGACCGGTCCAAACCCTGAGGTTCGAGTCAGACTAACCCGGGTCGCCTTCAATAGAAAAATAATCATACGAGCCTCTTTGAATGAGTGTTACCATGGTGACGATAACAAGTTCATATGGGCTCAATAATATTATTATCAGTAAAGAATTGTGATTGAATCAGATCAGATGTAATAGAGAAATAACATGATTTAAAAGCCAACAGTTTTGCAATGAAATGTCTCAGGGTCAATTAAATTAATTAAAACAATTCGAGTCAAAAGTCCTCCACAGTGATGTGAAAGATGCACTGCCAGTTTTCACGAAGGCTTGATTGCACAACCAGTTATTAGGTTTAGGGGGCATTTACTTATTTACGTCGGATCAGGTTTGGACGACTTCCCTTAAAAAATTCAATCAAGATTTAAAAACTGCATTTTGTGTTTATTCTGGTTGTCTTTGCGTAATGTTTTTTTTTAACATCGTTTAAGTGTGAAAAAAAAAAAATACAAACTTAGGAAGGGGAGTAAATACTTTTTCACAGCACTGTATACGCCTAATCACTGAACTGAACTCTCGTGTGAACCCGACGTCAGATACATTTTCCTGGAGCGTCATTAGCGAGCAGCGGTGCATTCTGGGAAATGTCTGCCACGTCGCAGACGCTACAGAAAAGACATTGTGTGTTTGTTTTGCAGATGTCGTGGTTCGGCTCCAAGCCCACACCGAAAGGCATCATCCGGCCCTCCATCTCAGGAACCCCAAGCAGCTGGATGTGAGAGAGAAAGAGAGAGGGAGCGGAATGACGCGGACTCGCCAGGAAAAATAATGATCTTAAAATAAAGAATGATGTTCCAGCGGCTGATGGAGTCGATGAAGCTCCAAGTGTCTCCTCTGGGTCGTTCCTCCTCCTCTGGGGTTCTTTGAGGCTTTGAATCAACAACCAGCTCCATGTTTTTGTTTTTGTTTTGTTTCCTTTCAGTCTTTGGAGTCTCTCCTCTAAAGTGGTGCGGTAACATGGCTACGTCTAACTAACTACCTGAGGACTTTTTTTTTTTTTTTTATTTCCCTCAAAAGCGAAACATTTGCACGCTGTACAAACAGACTCACTTTATAATAAGATTTTTTTTTCTTCTTTCTTCTGATCCTTTCGCTCCATGGAAGCTTTGAGGGGAAAAAACAACGGATTGTTGAAGGAGCAGCATCTTCCCTTTACCTGCTGTGTGTGTGTGTGTGTGTGTAAATAATGACCAAGCACATTCCGTATGTCTATTTATATAACAAACTGTACATAGAGAATGTTTATAAATCATCAGGTGTACAAATCTTTTTGGCATTAATGTGCATGGCGGACCTGAGAGCGGGGCGGAGCTATACAGGGCGGAGCGATACTGGGCGGAGCCTGGGACTGCAGCGGTGAAGCATTAATGCATGATCAGACTTATGATGATTAACTCCACAGGGAAACTGGATATTTACCTGCACAAAGTGCAGCATCAGGACCGTCACGGAGAAGCAGAAGGCCGATGATGATGATGATGATGATGATGATGATTAGGTGTGAACTCGGTGCTATGTAATCTAGCAATCTAGCTGGGAATAAACTCTAGGGACGCACCGGTTCAGGTTTCTCCTCCTGCCGTACGTTTGTTCTGGGATTTTTCATCTGCATCACCTTTAGATTTTTTTTTTTGCGCACTGAAACACTTGACAAATTGATTCTTTGAAATTCTAAAATTCTCTATACAATTTTTTTTCCTGACAAAAATGAAAAACACTATTTATTTCCCTTTTTTTCCTTAAGTTTAATTTTTCTAAAACTTATTGCTATAATCAAAATGATAATCAAACAGATATTGTTATGTTGAAATAATTAAGATCAACATTTTGGGACAGGTCTGGTTCTAACACTTACAAAATAATAACTAATACACGGATTAATACTTTGATGAGGATATAATAATAATTATGTAATGTACAGGACCCTTAACATATTCAACATATTTAAGAAGAAAATTATTTATTTATCTTTTTTCTTTACCAAAAACAGATAAATAAATAAGAAATTAAAATTTCTAAAAATGTACAATTATAAATGTTTGAATAAATTTGTGGTATTAAAAAAATTTAAACCTTGGAAATTCTCTGGTTTTGACACTTAAAAAGAAATAAATATTTAGCAATATCTTAAGGAATAATAATAATAGTAACAATGTTCATGCTCCTAAACATCATTTAAGAAACATTTTTTTCTCCCCAAAAAAGCAGCTCAAATTTTATCATAAAATCAGAAACATTTATTCGGTAGAAACTTCACATTTCTACTGTTTAATCGCAAATTACAATTTATATTTGGTGTAAATTTTAATCTAGATATCTTATAAAATTCTGAAACTTTTAACAGATGTTTTGAATAGATTTGTGGTATTTAAATGCTCATTATTATTATTATTATTATTATTATTATTATTAAACATGCCACTGAACAAATTTAAGAAATTCTTGCTTCCTTTCCAAAAACAATTCCATAAAAGTTTAAATTTAAAAAAGTTATATAACTGTAATGCAGATCAAATACTATCTTAAACATATAATACTGTCAAGGTAAAACCTTTTTAATTGCAATTTTTGTATATTACGACTAGAGCAGCGCAATTAATCACATAAAATCTGGTTTATTTCGCAGTACAGACCTGCGTAATTATTTAATAAATGTATTACAGCCTTCAATTTATTACAGGTAGAAAACACATAGTTGGGAATTTATGGAAAGCTTGTCAACAATTTAGACATTTGTTTGTTTATATATATATATATATATATATATATATGTTTTGTAGTTTTTTTTTTGACATCACTAATGACATACTATTTAAAGTTTTCCACTTGAAAAAGTTGTGACTATTTAAGTGATCTGGGAGGCGGGGCTAAACCTCTGAGTTCTGAAGGGGCGGAACCTAAAAAAACCATTTTGATTATGTCAGAATTTAAGAAGGATCTGAAACTAAATTAAAATTATTTTCTGTTGCACTTTCTTCCTGTATAGTAAAAAAAAAGGCTTTTTGTTTGTTTGTTTTATTTCTCTTTTGTTTCAGTCCTCGTTCCAAGACGTCCTTGTGAATGTGGATGTGTTCAGTGTTCAGTTTAACAGACGAATCTAAAGTATAATCCTGTATATCAGACACTCTGTGGTGTTTTACACTAATGATTCTCAGAGTGAGATCGGTGCGTCTCTAGAGAAATCTCTGACTTTCAGAGCCGGTGTGATGATTATTTAGGATTTAATTAAGTGACTAATTTTTGCTCATTATCCCATTTACATTCGGTTTGGTTTCGCTAACCTTCTTCTTCCATTTATTTCATTTGGAAAGTGCTTTTTTCCCCACTCCTGTGTGTGTGTTTTATCTGATCAGGTGTGAGCCATCCTCCTGTTTAAGTCTGTTACGCACGTTTCTTTCCTTCCTTTGGTCCTGGTGTGTCCTGCTGTAACGATCCAGAGCGCCAGGTCGCTATCCGTAATCGAGTACCACTACACGTCTGATTTACAGTGGTCTGTCAAGAAACTTGAATAAATTATCTTTTTGATTTTCATGCTTGTTCTTATCTGAGCTCTGGAGTTGTTCATAACGTTTACTTTTATATATGAATAAAGAATGAGTTTGATGATTAAAGGATTAAAAAAAACTATACACGGACTGCCTGCTTCACGTCTGAACTCCCGGCCTCCCAGGAACTCCTTTAATAGTCCAAATTTGGAGCGAGGTCAGGACTGTGCAGGGGGACGTGGCAATGACTCCCAGCCGAGTTCCTGTAATGTGCGAGTGGTGAATAATTGTGTGGTTCAGTTCACACACACATCCGTCTCTTCCGCATCCAGTTATGCGTCGGTTTTCAAATATCATTCGTTCTACTTGTTACTAGTCTTTGACTTTTTTTTTTAAACGTTTTACCGCGACTCTAAGAGTCTCATCAGCGTACTGTGCTCGAAGTCTTCTTTAATCGTCAATCGCCTTTCAAACAAGTCCTGGTATGACTCGAACACCCTTCGTACAACCAGTTCTAATATAAAAGTTAGAAATTAGTTCTTTAAAACATGACACTTTGGAAAGGTTTTGCTTTTCAGTGTTTTTATGGTCTTGTGTTAGGGCACAAAAATCTGTCCAGATCTGTTCAATGTGCTGGAAAACATTTATCATGTAAATTTACTACATTCATTTTAAACTGACCAATAATTATTACGTTATTTATTCGATAAGAGTAAAGTTATGAGGAAAATGATTGGGAGGGAGATATGACAAAAACATGCGTCCACAATGTAGATGGGTAATAAATACTGCAAGCAATATAAATATAATTTTATTTATCCTTAATAAGGAAATGTATTAAGAACTGTTTATAAAAAGCTGAATAAGGAAAATAATTTTACAAATTATAAGGAATGCAAGTATTTTACAATTTAAATTTACAATTTTACAATTTAAATGACCTCAAGCTGTCATTCAATTTGTGATTATTTTATTAATCATAATTTAATTTAATAATATAATATCTCAGACTGGCGCATTGTGAAACCCTGTCGAGACTTTACTTCTTTTATCAGGATCAGTTTAATCATTATAAATTGGATAAATTCCCAACTCTAATGATGTCATAACTTATATTTGCCACATCATAAGTCAGGATGTTTTGCTCTTTAATCAAATGAAATTAAATCACGTGTCCTACAATAAAAATCCTTTTTTACCCTCCAACATCCTCAAACTTTATAAAACATGCGTCCGGAGGCGTGCCAATTTCACCCATGTGCTCGGCATGTAATTTACACCTCACGTGTGTGTGCGTGCGCATGCCTGTGAGCGACAGAACAGGAAACATCTGAGGGACGAATATGAAGCGATTCAGAGCGAGGTCTGAACTCCAGACGTGTTTCGGCTTTTAATGAGCAAACAGAGACGCAAAACAGATTTGTGATCTTTATTGCACCAGGCACTTCACATATGACTCCCGAAACCCAACACACACACCCCCCCCTCCCTTCATATACACACACACACACAAGCGCAAGTCCTCGGATGTCCCGAGCATCAGGCGTTGCCGAGATAAACTGCAAACTTTATGGAAATTTGAGAATCTTAGAATGGTTCATTAACCTTAGTTATATTTTTAAGCCCCGCCCACTTCCCCTTTTTCCCCCCCTCCTGACCCAGCAGTACTCGGGACATGCGTGACCCCGCACCACCTCCACACTATATAATAATATCCCCACGCAAGCTCCACGCTATATATATCTATATATATATATATTTATATATATTAATCATCTTTCTGTACAAAATGAAAACTCTGATGAGAAGTCGGAGAGAGCGCGCACGCAGAGTCGTTCTTCTCGTTCCTCTCGGATCCACACGACACTCCAGGCGCTAAACATCAACTCGATTCGATAAAGTACAAGCAATAACACACACACGCGCATATCCACAACACACTCCTCTGATGTTGTTATTAAATAAAACACACCGTTCAGCGTTGCGTGCGCGAGTGTGTGAGTGAGATGTGATTTAATGTGAGCTGTCCGTGTTTAAGGGAGAAAAAAAAAAAAAAAACGACTGATCGATCCCATGGCTCTGGATTTTCTTTAAATTTATTATATATTTTTTTTCACACGGATTTCCTCGCCGTCAGGACTCGTACGATGGAACCCAAACCTCCGACAGCAAACGCCTGAGAGACAGAGACAAAGAGAGACAGAGAGAGAGACAGTGTGTGAGTGTATTTATAAGTAGGTCATAGCAAAGTATTAACATTATGGACATTAAAGAGCTTTAGTGTAAAAGTTTAATTTTAACCCTTGTCACATTTAAAGGGGCGGGGAGTTTGACCCTTGTGACATTTAAAGGGGTGGGGATTCTGACCCTTGTTTACATTTACAGGGGGGGGGGGGATTTCGACCCTTGTCACATTTAAAGGGGCGGGGATTTCGACCCTTGTCACGTTTAAAGGGGCAGGGATTTCGACCCTTGTCACGTTTAAAGGGGCGGGGATTTCGACCCTTGTCACGTTTGAAGGGGCGGGGATTTCGACCCTTGTCACATTTAAAGGGGCGGGGATTTTGACCCTTGTCACAAGGCAGAGTCTGTCTGTCAGATTTAAAGGAGGCGGAGTCTGTCACACTAAGAGGCGGAGTCTGTCACAATAAAAGCTAAGGGGTGGCCTGTTTGTGTTATTTACAGTGAAGGAGGCGGGGCCTGTGTGTCAATCATAGAACAGGAGGCACGGCCTGGGTCAGTCAATTTATAGGAGGCGTGGCTTCTGTAATAAAAAGACATCCTCGGCATCTGCGAGTCTCACAATGAGGAGGCATGGCCTCCGAGTCTGTCAATCACCCTAGAGGAGGCGTGACCTCTGTAGGTACTAAATCTAAATAGATGATGATAAGCGAGCCCCGCGGGACAACATTACTAATGCACGCACGCCTCTGTCCTGAGACACTGATGACGTGTTTCTGTCCCACGCGGTACAGCTGTGTCTGTCTCTCACCTTTTCATGCCACTGCAGCAGGATGGCGCTGCTGTTATCCGAGGGCTTCTCGAACCCTCTGTAGATGTACTTCATCAGCAGATCCACGCCGTTCTTATCCAGAGACTTTACAGCCGGCTCGATGTCGCTGCTCTTAAAGGAGGTGAGGACACGCAGCACCACGGCCTGAGCGCGCTCCTGCGGAGAGACAAGAGATTAAGTACAAAAAAAGGGACTCAAAGTCTGTCCGGAGTACGCACGACAGCTGTCCTCCTTCTGCTCTCGGAAAAAGAAACAGATTTTATATCAGAGCACTAAAAAAAAAAAAACTTGGCCCAAATTAACATGCATGTTTAATATTATAGCGTGTCCTATATAACTGATCGCTCGCACATGTTGAGGAACAAACGGCTTAGTTTTAACCCAATGACATGTTCATGCAGCTGGAACAGGCCAGGGTTGTAATTTATCCTTATCTCTATTCAGTGCTTCAGAGCTTAGTGCGGATCATTACACGCCATTTAAAAAAAAAAAGATTACCCAATCACTTCTTGATTAAAAGTTTCTAAAAACACTTCAAGTGAATTTTTTGACAAAAGCTCAAGTCGGACCGGTCCGTCATGTTCAATGAGGCGAAGCTCCGCCCATAACAGTTCATCAGAGTAAAAGTCAAAATGAAAAAAAAAATTAATTAAAAAATGCAACTTCAACTATCGCTGAGATCTCTTTAACCCTGAGAGTGAAAATGATTCCTGAAGATGTGATTCTACTGATGATAAACCAGTTTCGGTGCATAAAGCAAGTGAGTGTGTTACCTTGACAGCGGGGTTTTTAGAGTTGATGGGCGGGTTCTTCAGGGCCACGTGGAAGGCGCTCATCATGTCTCCTGTGCAATGCTGTCAGTTAAGGAACGCACGCAGGTGAAAAGGTTTTAATGTCCTTCTGGACTCGAACCGAAAATCACATGATCTCAGTGTAATGAAACATTAGGTTACATCACTAGCATCGATGTCTCATCGAACATGGCGTTTTTTTTTTGTCTCAGCAAACAATCTGCTCTTACCACATAGGATGTGGTACATGTGAATAGTTTAGAGCACCCCCTGCAGAATTATAGTGAAAATATAACTTTTTAAAACCACCTCAAACGCAAGCAAAATCATATCGCTTATTTATATATATTTTTTTATCGATTTTTGGATTCAGTGCGGCGACTCACTATGCTGCATCACTGCCACCTCCTGGTCTAGTCTTGATCTCCCTCATCTTCCTCTTAGCTTAAATCCTTATTTCTAGTCCCGTCGCCTTTAACAAACCCAACAAATTACTTTCTCTCATCCGTGTCCTCTTCCTACATTCTCGAAAATACTTTCTATTCTATTATTTTAACTATTATTCCGATTCAAATCAATAATAATTTTCTTTAGAGTTTCTTACAATTCTAAACAAACTCTGAATAGTTTAGATCACTACCTGCAGGACATGCAATGTTACATCACCTCAACAAACGCATGCAAACATACAAAATGCATATATGCAAAAATATATATTGTTAAAATGTTGTTAAAAAAATCTATTTTGTAGATACTGTGGCAATACATTAATTGCGATACATCACTGAAATGAGTTGTTCCCCGCATCTTTACAGATTCCCATCGCCCTCGGTTTTCTGCTGACGTATGCTCATGTGAAATGCTTGTGTTCCTGAATCAACTATTATTTTCTCTATTAACAAATACGAAAGGTTAATTTAGACTCTTAAGTCAGGACTGAGAAGCAAAAAAAATCCTGTTGAGAGCTTTCGTTTCTAACAATGGAGTGTTACTTAGCTTGCTTCACTTTTTCCGTTAGTAAACATTTACATACTGTAACCCCACTCCCTTCTCTGGATGACATCAGACCACAGTGACAGCAGGAATGTTGTTCAACACGAACGACTACCAACTCGTGTTTACTTTCAAACTAAAACCAAACAAATTATCTCTGATCTCTAAAATCACGAGTTTCAGGGCCGGAGTCATCCGGCTCAGGTGACACCCGGATTCGCTCGCACCTGAGGATCATAAAAAAACGTAATAAAACAGTTCCTCATAAAGATACGAAAACAAGCCGGCGCAAAGGTTATCTGCTTTACATACGCCGAGCTACAAACGGCAAAACTCTGCAGATCAAAGCTGAAGTTTTACATGCACACAACCTGACACACACGCCATGCCAGACAGACCGCATTTCTGCTCCTAACACACCTGCTGAGGGTATTTACACTCACAACAGGGACATCGGAGTGTGTGCTGTCACAGCGGTGATGAGCCACGTCGCACAACACAACCTTCAACATAAACCATTCACTGACTGAACACACACACACACACGCAGAGCCATATTTAACAGCAGGGTTGCCATGGTAACCTACATCTCACGCTGTTACTCGTTCCTTAGACATTTTAGCAGAAATTATGAAGTTATTCACTGATAAACGTGCGTGAAGAACTATACTCCCCGGAGAGAGGTGGAGAAATCGCCCGCAAGTGTTGGAGAAGAAGAAAGAACACAAACAACAAGAACTACGGAAGGAGTCTCCAGTGTCAAATGTCCAAAACATGCATGAACAAGACGAGAGAGCGAGAAAGGGATGACGAGAGAATGAGATAAAGTGATTATAGCTGCTATAGTGTAAGAGAGAATCAGGCACTAACACTGAGACTGACAGCGCTAACCTGCAGGCTACACACACTCTCACACACACACTGTTTGTGCAGGTAACAAGAGCTGCAGCTGCGGAGCAATATTAAAGCAAATATATGCTAAACATGCGTGCGTGCGCGCGCTCTGTGCCCCTCTCGCTCGCGCTCTTTCTCTCTGACACGCGTGACGTCGGTCCAGCGCGCGCACGGACGGACGGACGGCGCTACTGAAGGATATTGCCTGATGAGCGCGTCCACCTCGGCCCCGTCCGGTCCCTGCTGCTCCGCGGCCTCCTCGTTGTCATCTACGAACCGGTTCTCGTCGTACTGGTCGATGTCCACGCCCCGGAACCGCGACCACAGCGTGTTCTTCGCCATGACGACCAGCGAGCGGCGCGAGGGGCGGACTGTGGCAGGCGCGCGCTCTCACTCTCTCTTTCACTGTGTCGGTCTCTCTTACCTCTCACACACTCATACACTGGAGCGCGCGCGCACGCACACACACACACACACACACACTCTCGGGTGTCCGGGCGTCTCGCGCTGCGGTTGAGTGTCTGGCGCTGTTCTCGATCAGGTGCGCGCGCTGCTCACCGTTAGCGTTACCTCTCTCCTAACGCGAGCATCTCCACACAGCGCCGCTGCCACACCGGAACCGGAAACCCGTCCGCCCGCTGACGCTGCTGTTTCCGGTTCCGGTTAAGTCACGCGTCGTCTCTGAAATAAAAATATACTATATTTTTTCTAAATTTTTTTAATGCAATAAATTAAACGCAAATTATGTCAATTTTATTATTTTTTGTATTATATATATTTTTTTGAACGTAAAACTAATATAAAGAGTACTCAATAAAACTGTTATCGCAAATAAACAAATAACCAGATTTAATTTAACTATAAATAATATAATTGTTAAACAAAGTCCAAATAAACACCGAAACGAAACACATAAATCGTTTATGATAAACGACAGTAAGTTAATCGCTTAGAAAAGTGATTAACACAAAGGTTATGTAGTGGTTTCATGTAAACAAACAAACAAACAGTTAAAGCAACGTGTTACTGTTTAAAAACTTAATAACTGAGCTTAAATGTAATAATAATAATAATAAAAGACACTTTTTGGTTTGTTTTGATTTTTAGAAAGCTTCTTTAAAACAATGCAATGAACATGTGTTTAAATGTGTGCTGAGCGGACAAGATAGATAGATAGATATACTGATAGATAGATAGATAGACAGACAGATAGATAGATAGATAGATAGATAGATAGATAGATAGATAGATATACTAATAGATAGAGTATACAGATAGATAGATAGATAGATAGATAGATAGATAATCTGTCTGTCTGTTATCTGCTCAGCACACATAATTAGATGGATAGATACCATCCATCCATCCATCAATCTATCCATCTATTTATCTATCCATCCTGTCCCAGTAAAGCTGCAGTGAGCCTGTAGGTGCCAGCAGAGGGCTTTAATCTTTTATTCCAGCTGTAATCTCTGAATTGTCTCATTTCCTCATAAATACTGTAAAATGCTCATGCTGTAATGAAGACAGGAAGATCATGCTGCAGTTACGCTCTGTTTTCTCCTCACTTTACATCCCAAATGAATCAGTGAATCATTTCATTCTTTTCTGTGATTTGTGACTCTTATCTTATATAATGTGTGCACATCTCTCTCTCTCTCTCTCTCTCTCCTTCATGTCACACAAACTCTTTAGATGTTCAGTTTCCATGCTGTTTCACTTTGGTTTGAATAAGCTGCATCTGGACAAATCACAGAACATCTGGGCGCCATAATCGCCCGCTACTTGTATACACCCATGTGCATATGGACTCGTGAGCCTAAAGCATATCTGGCCTGATAATGTAAAACAGGTGTGTGTGTGTGTGTGTCCAGGTTTTATCACCGAACCACACTGACATCCTCTTCCTCATCTTGTGGGAGCAGGGCTAATATTTACCCCCAGTGTGAGAAGAGACTTTAGGACATTTACACTCGACCACATGCTCATTAATAGTGTGTGTGTGTCTTGAGATTTTTTTCCTCTGTATTTTTCCCTCTCTGTTTTTTTTTCTGACATTCTATCTCTGTCCCACACTGTTTCTCTCTTTCTCTTCATCTTTCTTTCTTCTCTCTTTCTCTCTCTCTCTTTCTCTCTCTGCGCATGCGCGGTGTGGCAGGCAAGCGAGTGTGGCGTGTAGAGCGTGTGAGAGCGATTGGCGTCTTGATTTTCTTTTTGTCAAATTTTTCTCCATTTAATACATCTACGAGCACATACTGGTTTCTCCCCTGAGCTCCCCAGCTAAGAATATAGCAATATATCTAATGTTCCTCCCTTTATATCTGACAGTGTGATCACAGTACAGCTGTCCAGATACGGGCGACCGGTCTCCCTTATAAAGAAAATCCTCCTTGGTTGTAAATCCCCTCTGATTAAACATTTGGTAACTTTTAGGAGAGTTGTTTTACACGATTTATTAAGAAGGCATAGAAGAGCTAAATGCCGTGTTCAAATTCAGAGTTAAAGTCTTTGATTATAACATATTTGCCTCCTCAGACACCGATATAAAATGTTTTAAGTGTGCTGCGAAGTGACATCTTGTCCATGCCTGTCCTGAAAGACCTGATGCCTCTGAGCGACCGGGTCAAGATGTGACCGTGCCGGCCGGGGCCGTTCCCCCTGTGACTACAGCTCGGCCGTCTGCTGAGGGACCCACAAGGCGATGAGGCGGACATAGAGATGGAAGAAGAGCCCTTTTTCAAAGCACCCAGAAGAAAAAAAGACTCCAAAAAAGGCACAGAACCAGAATCAGACAGCGATGGATATATATCAGACACTGTGCTGATTCTGACCCCCGAGAAAGAGAAATTACCAGCAATATACAGCGAGGAATCAATACACAGTTTTTTAACAAAGACAAAAAGGGGACAAAATATTAAACTAGAAGACAACTTCCCAAACAAGATAAAGTTCATTCATGATGTCACATATTTCAAAAAATCCAAAAGTTTTCGTTGACACTGAAATATTCAGACTGAAGAAATGGATTAGAAAGTAAACATAGAACTCGCTGAGAAGGAATTTTAGAATGATTTTTCCTTTGTGCTGGACATTGGTATGTGTTTCTTATATATAAGACTATATATATATATATATATATATATATTTTTTTTTTTTTTATCTGTACACCTATTAATAAATGAAGTAAACATTGCGAGCTTAAACATAAATGGGGCAAGAACATATGAAAAAAGAGCTAAGCTCTATGTACTATTAAAACACAAGCACATTGATGTGGCTCTACTTCAAGAGACACACAGCGATGCCAAAAATGCTGCCGACTGGTCAAAAGAGTGGGATGGACTCACAATTCTAAGCCACAATACTCCACTGAGTGCTGTAGTCGCACTGCTGTTTGTTTGCAATTTTATACCTAATTCTTATATAATAGAAGAACTTTGAAATGTGAGGCTTTTAAAAGTGAAAACCTCTTATGAGAACGAAGCCTTTGTCTTTATTTGTGTGTATACTCCCACCATGGCAGTAGAGAGGATGATGTTTTTAGACAAATTAAACAACGTAATTACTGACTGTAACTCTGCTGATATTTCAATTTTGAGTGGGGATTTTAACTGACAACCTAGACAGAAATCATAAAGAACCTCACCTGGCCTCCTGTAAACGCATGTGGAAGATGATGGAGGCCCAAGACTGGAGAAATATGGATATGGAGAAACTTAAACACAAACAAAGACACTACACCTGGGCCCATTCCATAGATAACACGCTCTATCTGGCAAGACTCGATCGATTTTATTGTTTTAAACATCAACTGACTTCTTTTACGACATGTTTTATTGCCCCAGTTGGCATCTCTGACCATAGCATGGTGCAGTGCACAGTCAGTAGGAAAAACCTAAAACCTAAGAGTGCCTACTGGCATTTTAACACTGTACTTTTAAAAGATGCCAATTTTATTGAGTCTTTTACCTTTCTATAGGCCAGTATTAAATCACAAAAAAATTATTTTAGCTCTCTACAGCAATGGTGAGACACACAGTAGCTAAAGCACCAACAAAAGATTTTTGTCAACAGTACACTCTCAATGTCACAAAAGACATTGTTAGATCAATGAAAGCTCTAGAGACCAAAATAGTGGCACTCCAGTGTCTGGAGACCAAAGAAATTCGAGGAAATATTGAAACCCTCAAAAACAAAAAAGCCATAATAATTAACCTATTGGGCACTGCAGCACAGGGGGCGCTGGTCCGATCACGGTTTAAACATGCTACGGAAATGGATGCTCGTATGTGCGATCAGAATCAGGGGATCTCGTATCGGAGCCCACTGAAATTCGTAAGCAGACAAACAGCTTCTGCTCAAAGCTGTATGTAGTAATGAGTGGTCAGAAGCACATGCAATGAAGGAAACCTACTCAAGTTGTCAGAACAAGCTGCCACAGACATAGCTGCAGAACTGACACTGGCGGAGATTCAGAAGGCTCGCCAAGGTTTGAAGAACGGGCGGGCGCCAGGCAGAGACGGTCTCCCTGTAGAGTTCTACAAGACAGTTATAGGACAGTAGTGTTGCGTTTTTAATTAAAAACTGGGAGGGTATTGTTGAAGGCATAAAAGACAGACTAAGCAGGTAGAAGTGGTTGGTCCCAAAAATGTCATACAGAGGATGGGTGCTGGTAATCAACATTCTAGCAGCATCATCCCTGTGGCACAAACTGACATGTAAAAACCACCACCAAACCTGCTAGCAAGTATACAGGCCCTACAGGTAGATTTCTTCTGGGTCAAACTGCACTGGATACCACAAAGCCTTCTGCACCTGCCTAAAGAGGAAGGAGGATAGGACCTGGTGCAGGCTTCCGCCTGCAGTTTATCCAGAGACTCCTCACCAGAGTTAGTGACGAAGGATGGAGAGCGGCAGCCTACACACTCCTACACACAGTGGGACGACTTGGACTAGACAGATCTCTGTTTTTAATGGACCCCAAAGCAGTAGACACTACTGGATTACCAGTGTTTTATCAAAGTGTTTTTAAAATTTGGAACAAAACAAAGGAAACACAACATTACACTGGCTGCTGGAGGAGCCCCTGGTCTGTGGAGGGCATCTAGACATAACCACCCCATCACTATCTAAAACTCTGGTCTCACCAGGGAACGTGATACTCCAGCAGCTGGTAAACATCACTGAAACAGATCTGTCTCGAGGAAAGGACTTGGCAGCGCATATGGGACTACGGTCTCAACGGGTCGCCAACCAACTCCTGCATCGCTTGAGAACCACCCTAACATCGAAGGAACGAGGTCAGCTGATGGAATATTCAAGAAATGAGACCAGTTCTACAGAAGAACCTGTTCCACAGATGATGATAACTCAAGACCAAGACCAAGACCACCATTAATCAAAAGACTGCTGAATATGGAGATTGTATATGAAATTGTCTCTGTAAACTCTTTTATATCTATTTGAAATCCAGAAATTACACATGAATGCCCCTTTTGTTTACAGAGAGAAACTGTTTTTCATGCTTTTACACATTGTTCCAGATTGTCGTCCTTGTTTAACCTTTGTGCTGCTGTGTTGAAGATGACGAAATCATCTTTGCCGCAAACTTAAACTGAAGAAAGCACAATAACTATATATGTTTTGAAGAATAACTATGATGTCTAAAAAAGGTTTTACCTATATAATTATTTATTTATTTTTAAACTCAATCTCTATTCCATTTTATTTAACAAAATTTGTAAAATAAAGAATTGTAAAAAGTCAAAAAGTCTCTCTCTCGCACTCTCATATGGAGTGATGGAATCATTCCATCTCTTAACTTTGAATCTGTTCATCATAGTGTCCATGCACATTTGCTTCACTTGTTGATTTATGCGTTCGTTTTTCAAATTAATTGGGACGGCGTCTCAGTCTCTAATGTGACTACGAGTTTGGCCTTCACATCTCTCGAGAGCTATGTTCTGTTTACAAGCACTCGGTTTTATAAAAACATAAAATAAAATCGTTTGCTTTTATCACTGTCAATGCATATCAATCTTTTAATGTTTTTAGTTGTGAGTGCTGTGCGTTAACAGAGCGTCTGTAAAGTGTTTACGGGTCTCGTTACCGAGTCTCTCATTACACATTACACACGTCTGTAGTTTTACATTCTTCTTCTTGACAATAATAAAATTATTTATTTTATTGCTTGTTCTTTTGAGCTAAGTTTTCGGAAACCAATAGCACGAGCAGGCTGACTCAAGTCAAACCGGGACTTGTTTATTGTGAATGTTGCGTAAAAGTGACAGAAGCCTTCAAGCACAGTACGGTGATAAGATTCTTAGCCGCAGTAAAATATTTAAACGGCGCAAACGATTTAAAGAAGGCGACACGGCCGGGGTGGCTCGGAGCCCACTGCAGTCGTTCCTGTTAACATTCAGCA
Source organism: Clarias gariepinus (assembly GCF_024256425.1). NCBI lineage: Eukaryota > Metazoa > Chordata > Actinopteri > Siluriformes > Clariidae > Clarias > Clarias gariepinus. Next base: position 33,817,809 of record NC_071108.1, on the reverse strand, counting down.
AGTGGAACGTCTGATCTTTGACAATCAATGGATAACTCATCATGGACTTGTGGAAGAGGCACACCTGTCTGTAGGAACTGTACACACAATCATTTACTAACACCACTTGCACATTACAGGAAATCGTCTGGGAGTTATTACCACGTCCCCCGTACAGTCATGACCTCACTCCAAGACATTCCCACATGTTTTGGCCATTAATGGAGTTCCTGGGAGGCCAGTGTTTTAGAAGCATCCAGATTGATAGAAGTCTTTCTACCTTGAAAAAAACAGTGGAATAAGTGCATTAGTGTGGCGGGGATTATATAGAGAAGTAAAGGAAGTTTTTACTCTCATAACTGTCCCGGTTTTGGTCATCTTGAATGACTTGTTTAAAAGTGTGATGTCATATGACACTTTTTGCCAAAAAAAATATTATTTGTTCTTATTTATTTTTTATTAATAATTTGTTCAACATTATAACTTGTGCACACATGATAAATAACTTGTTTCATTAGGATAATAACTTGTTCCCAGAAGATAGAAGGCGACAGTGGCAAGGAAAAACTCCCTGAGATGGCAATAGGAAGGAACCTTGAAAGGAACCAGACTCAACAGGGAACCCAGCAGGGATTGATCTGCATAACAAACCAGAAAACACAACAACATGTCCTGTATATAATTTAAGTGAAAGATGTCTCGCCCAATCAGCAAACCTTTTTCAGTTTGATTGAATTGTTGTGTTTTCTCATTTAGTATTTTGTTTCTGGATATGTCATTGTGTTTACTGATTTGTTATTTTGTTTTCGGTATTGTTATTTTGTTTTTGTATATTTTGTATTTTGAAAAGTCCTACAAGCCATTTCACTTAATGTTTAACAGTGTGTAAATCTCTTTTCTGTCATTCGCTCAATTCAGTTTTCTATAACCTTTATTTCAGTTGGCGCTCCTGTGGGATTTCAGTGGACTGTACAAGGTAAACCTCCGTCCACTCAACTGTTTTATTTACACTAGCTTATTCTCATAGCCGCATGTCTCATAGAAATTATACTTTACTACGAATAAAAATGTACACCAATATTTCAGGGTTGCCAGGTTTCATCTAAATTTCTATCACATCTACAACTATGTAAACCACAAAAAGACCCGAAAGTCAAAAATACACCCAGTGTTAATGTTTTTTTTTCCCCATCTTCCCAGTATAGGAGGCGGGGTCACGGTGGTGCACAAACATTTTCCATTCATCCCATCTCCTGAATTTTTATCATCAACTACTATCACAACTAACTATTATCAATATTTTTACATACCTACTTCATAATTCTTACTTCCCTTTCCTAATACTATTGCACTAATCCTATTGCACTGTTGCTTTGACTTATTTGTAAATAATTTGCTTAAAAAAACAGCTGTCATTTTAAAATCTGCTCCAAAACATTTTTTTTTTTCCCTATAAGCTTGTAATAAAAAAAAAAATCCCAAACCTGGCAACCCTACACCTATTTGTTATGAGTGTTAACACATGACAGTTAAGCCTTTAATTAACTCCTATAAATGTTGCATCAACCAGATACCATAAACACACTAATAAACAACAACAAAACGATTAGGAACAGGCTAAAGGTTTGTGTTTAAGAAGAGAAATGGTCCAGAGAATATGAGTCCATGTTGCCCTCAAGCCTCTGGATCATTCCGAACCCCTCCACCTGCTGGTTCGAACGTGAAGCTCACACACGCTCTTGGTCTCCCGGGGCCCCCAAGGCCCCCACTCGAACGTCTTGGTGGTTTTGGTTTTACAAGGCAGAGCCCCCCACCGCTCAGAGCTCATTATTTTCAGGCGGTGACCAGTTATTCCTCTGGGCTCCTTTTTCAAGACGTGCCAACTTCCTGTCCTGTCCAAGCTCGGGGGTCGTCGAGTCGCAGGTTTTACGGCTCTTTTGTCGAAGCCGACTCCAGTGGGCCATGTTTTGGCGCGGTGGCGGTTAGGCGTGTGGGGCATTTTGATGTGATGGCCGAGCGAGGAGCTGTAAAACGATGGCAGCACAGATGGCGCAGGAGAAGAGTGTGTGCGTGCGAGTTTGCCTGGGAACAATAAAGCTGGCGCTGGGAGAGTCAGCCTCCTTGTGCTATTGGTCTCTGATTTCCTGACAGGAGCAGCTTCAGATTTTGGCTTTGTAGCTTTCTGTATTTCCGCTAAAACATACTCATGTTCTGCTCCCATGGGTTGGGATGAGCCATCAGGCTTTCCAAAACGTCTCTTTTCTTCTACAGTGCTTTGTTCCTCATTGGGTTCCTGAACGATCTCATGACTATTCTCTCTTAAACCGTGTTGGTCATTGTCGTTCTGGCTTCCTCGTTGTGATCTTTCTCTATCTTTATCATCTTCTTCCATCTTACCCATTTCCCTGCTTTCCGCCTTGATTGCAGCGACGTCTTCCACAACATCAGGTGGCCTGCTTCCTCCAGCAACCTCATGGTTTCTATTTTCCTCATTCAGCATTTCAAGATGTTCTTGAATTTGAATCTCTTCCATTCTTCCATCCCATCTGACTGCCCCGACGTCCAACGCCTCGTCTGCTTCTTTCCTGTCGGGAAACAACATTATAACTAATTATTGCATTTTAATCTCAAGCCTTTACACCTCTATTCGTAGCGTTTCTTTTTCACAGTGGTTCACCATCATGTAAGTAATCCCTGTTGAAGGACGCTTACTTCTGGTCCACTCTCCAGAGACTCGAGAGTGGAGCTTGGAATTATTTCCCAGAACCTACTGAGTACATGACTGGAGAATATCGACTCCATGACCAAACGCTGCATCACAGTTGCTCAAAGGCTGAAATTCGATCCCTCGTTGAAGCGCTTTATTTTTCGGTACAGTTGTTGAAAGTCTAAACATAAATTTTGAGGCATTTGGTAAAAAAAATAAAAAAAATTTTTTACATGTTAGCAAAGTGCTGGGAAAGTTATAAAGGATGGCCATTCTGGCCATTCATTATTTTGCTATATCATAATTTCTTGTTTTATTCCTGTCATTACATCCAATTATTATTATTATTATTATTATTATTATTATTAATAATAATAATAATAATAAATATTAATAATAATTATATATTAAAATATTTTCAGGTATAATTTAGATGAAACATTGCATACAAGTTCAAAAAGCAGATATCTTGGCCATCCGCTATCATATCTCATCCTTACCTTACGTGTTAGATATATTTAGAGGAAAAAGTTTTTTTATGTAACCACATTTCTCTGCATTCTCATTATTTATTTATTTGTTTGTTTCAAAATCAAACATGTTTTAAATGTTATAAATGTTCTAATGATGTTATAAATGTCTCTCTCACACTTAATGCAATTGGAAAAAAATATATATTTTTTAAGAAAAAATACACAATCTAATTCAAAGAAAGAGAATGACAAGGATGTGTTTTGCTAAATACTGCAAAACTTAGGTTGTAAAATAAAGTTGCGAACACAAACCCCCTAACCCTAATGTTAACCTTGATTTGATTAACACAAGTCTCATAACTCATACAAAGTGTGTGTGTGTCTATGTGTTAATGTCTCAGACAACCTCAATCTCCCTTCATTTCAATGCACCTCCAAATGTGCCATTTCAGTGTTTATGTAAATAAGCTACTCATGAGCCACGCCCACAAGCTGGGGGAGGGGCTCTTTTAATATGAGGTCACAATAAATGGGGAAAAATCTATTTGTCTTGTCCAATACAAAAATGAAAACAACAACAACAACAACGAATAAAAAAAAAAAAAGAAATCCTCATCTAAATGTCTAAACCTTAATAGAAAGTGATTTATTTTTTTTATAAGAGGTCTCCTTTAAGTTATGAACCTTAACTCAGCCTCATAACCATAAACTTGGTTAGGATTTTTTTATTGCTAAAATTTAAGTTACAAACATTAACTCAGTTTTGTAAGAATAACTTCAGTTTGATTTTGTACGAAGTAAATTGTTAAATAATATACAGTACGTACACAAACCCCGTCCTCAGTCCCATCCCTGACCTCGACTTGACTTCACAAACATAAACTTTTAAAACTGGATAACCTTAATAATATCCTAAATGTTTATGTAGACTGAATTTGTGTAAATTTTATAAATGTAATTTCATTTTTTACACTTAATAACAGTATTTTTAACTTTCACTCGAAGGTACCTTTAATGCGTCACGTTTAACCGTGTTGGACTTGAGCGCAGGACCCCACACTTTCCCTTAAGTATCATATTTTTCCATATATTTTGCAACCATGGAAACTAATCTGAGACATGAATCATGTCATGACCGATCCGTTACATTTGACCTTCGTGGACGGTCTGAGAATGTATTGATTTTTCCTCTAAACTGTTACAACTAATTATTTAATTAAGACAAATGACACTAAAAGTTTGTCCACGTATCAGGTTCTACTGTTTCTCCGCGCAACCCCGAGACACCTGCTTCCCTTCAAATTCCTGGATATTTTAACAATAATAAAAACTGAAATCGAAGCACCGACACGGCCACGATGATGTTATGGCCTCCGGGGTGATTCAGTCGTGTCGACTTTATAACAAGATTTTCAGGCCAGCTGGATGTCCGTCTCCGAGCTGGAAAGATTTCGGATAGATGATGAGACGAGATGAGATGACATAAGATAAGATGAGATGTCACCTGATATCCCCACTGCAGCACCCAAGGAGTTCCCACAATGCCATGTGCTTACCCCCGCCCCGAAAATAAATACACCAGCTGCTTCGCAACAGTCATTACTCACGAACCCTGGGCAGTGAGAAATCCCGCCGTGGTAGCACAGATTTTAAACGCAAAGCCACCTAGTGATAGACGACTTGTAAACAAATCATTCCTGAAAAATTTGAAGCCCGTAAGGTTTTCATCGGCACGCTTAAACAAGCACCGCGTCGCTAAGTTTAAACCTGTTTTCATTCTTCGCTCGCGTCATCACATAGCGAGTTGGTGTGAGCCTGTTAGCCTGACTGCAAGTTAAATTCACTCTGAATGCGTCTTTCATCTCGAGTTATTTATAATCGTTTTTCAAGTTGGCAGAAAATGAACTGGATGTCAAAATCAACCGACTCAAACTTTAATAAAAAGAAACAGTGCTGTAGTTTATTTCCAGTTTGAGTTTGAACGCTCATTATAGCCATAAACGACTCACAAAATAAAATAGTAACGCTGCTGCGAAGATTCTACATATGTGATTATGAAATGGAAATATGCACGCAGACTAAAACTGTATTGAACGTACAGCGTAAATATTTCAAGCTGTTGTAGATTGTTTTGTACTGAAACACACACACACACACACACACACACGCACACCACGACTCAGGCTTTGTAGAAAACGTCTCTTCTCATAAAACTATTACAATATTTCTGACAGGACTTAAAGACAGCATAAAAACTTAACAGAATTTAGTTAGCATCTATGTCTCCTCGTTGAGAACGCACAATCTTGCGACATTTCAATGTTAATTTTGTTGTCATGTAACCAACAGATGTATGTTAGCTAACCGACCTGCAGATTCATTTATTTACAATTTGCTGTCCATGCTGCATTATACACCGCCTGGACAAAAAGTAAACAGCATTTCATTTGGGAAGGGTCAAATTATCGGGACTTAACAATTGCGTGTCCATAAGAAAACCGCTTGTTAGTAAGAATCATCAAAAAAACAGGCTTTAATTTGCTAAGGAGCATAAAGACTGGACTTTGGAGTGATGGAAAAAGGTCATGTGACCTGATGAGTCCAGTTGAGCCTGTTTCAGAGTGAGCAGGGTAAGAAGGGAAGGACATGAAGCGATGCTCCCAGCGTGCATAGTGTCCACTGTACAAGCCTCTGGAGATAGTGTTATGATCTGGGGTTGATCAGTCGCTCTTGTCTCGACTCAGCAACGTTATGGGGCAATAAAATAAAGTCAGCTGACCACCTGAATATACTGAATCACCAGGTTATCACATCTGTGGAGCTTTTCTTCCCTGATGGCACAGGACCCCAGGACTCTCCAGAAATTGTCAAAGTGAGGTTCTGGTAGCACAAGGGATAATTTTTTCACATGCGAGTGCGCAACTTTTTTGGAGCAGGTTGAAAAGCTAATTGGATTTAAAACTCTGCTTTTTTTTTTCTTTCTTTCTTTTTTTATACCTCATAAATACGTACGTATTAAAATATTTTTCACTACAATAGACAAGCTTTCTTTCAGGTTAGTTGTTAGTTAATACTATACAGTATGAGCAGATTTGATTCCTTTTTATAGAACAGCGGTTTGTACAACACTTTTTTTTAAAGAACACGTCGTACATTTTAGAATTTGAAATGTCCATTAACAGTCGTGTAACATCAGCAGGTATAAACCCTCATTCCCTGACCAGCGTCTCTTTCTTTTCTCTCGCGAAGCTAGTAAGATGATACCATCTCTGTCCTGAAGATGGCGCAAAACTTAGTTAAAGTTGCACTGACACTGGAGACTCCTTCCATACATGCTATATTCAACTCTCCTTACAGGAAATGATTATCTGTTTAACGATTATATGAGAATAATAGTACTGTTAAAAGAGAACGTTTTAGAGTGAGAACATTGTTAAAATTTACACTGCTCTCATGGCAAACTAATCAACACCTTTTTTTTTGTCAGAATCAGAATCCTGACCTGAGGAGCGCTGTGGTGTAAACGCGAACACCAACCTCGGGGCAGTGTGATAGCTGGGCAGATAGAGGTGAAGAACAGGATTTCCGTTTGAGGTGAAATCCAGAGCGTGTCCATTTTCACTGGTCCTCCACAACATCCTGCAATCTGGTGGCACACACACATACACACACACACAAGCTTTAAAATATACAGTATATACATATTAGATAATATTATTGCCATTTAGGAGCTTTTGATTAATTTGAATATTTATAGACAAAAAATTTACGATTATTTATGTTAAACTTCGGTGTTAACTGAGTCTTCGATCTGCCTTTAAAGGCTTCCTCAGGTTGGTGATAACGATCCTGGAGCCCGTTATTCCTATAAAGGGTGGATCTGAGCGGCCGTAAAGATGGCACCTGTGATAACTAACAAGTCACAACTCACCGTAGTGAGAACTGGCCAAAAAATACATGCCTGTCTAGACATCGTTTTCTGTGCTAAGTCATATATACAGTATGCGTGAAACGTTGTGCAATTTTTAGTTTGGAAAACATTTACACACAACTATTTTTGAGTTATTTTTGACTAATTTGAGTAAAATTTGAGTACTTGCAAATGTGATGGATTTCTGTACACTGCATCATGAGCTCTTTGCAGATTATTGCAGCTCTGCAAAGGTATCGATATTTAGCTTGAAGATTTATTTTCTTTTTAATTAGTTAAAAAATTTATTATTATTATTATTATTATTATTATTATTATCTGTAATAGTAGTCTTAAACACAACTAACCGTAATGCTCGATGTTAGCACTTCACCTGACTACTTCATCATCACATTAAGTGTCACGTGTGTGACGAATACCTCTGGACTAACCGGGGGAAGGGGATCATGGAGAGCATGCCTGACCCCTGCAGCTACCGGCCCATTAACCGTGCTGACTTGTTACTTTCAGATTCCAGAGCTGCTCAGCACTCCAAGGCATTCAGGAGTAAATACCTGATGATTGATAGCATGCGCCTGTTCACTTTAAACGCCTGTTTATCTGGACGGCTATTACAGTCCAGGATCAAATAGCGGACTTGTTTACATTCTTAGAATCGCCTTTAGAAACAAACATTAGGATTCCTCGAGAAAGAGGTATCACGTTTTCAGTTGTTTTGCCTTTTGAGCATACCAAGGTGAAGTGTTTAAGTGTTTAATAATGACTAATGTTTTTGTAATCTGCACAAAACAAGGTCTTTTATTATGTGTATCAGTTGCCGAACTCCTGAAGCAGAACGACCGTAATTAGTGACCCTAAAGTACTAGGAGTACCTGGTGTAAGTGGATTAGGGTCACGCCGTCCTGCCCGAGTGTGTGCCGGAGCGGTGGAGGGTCGAGTATCCGGCGTCACCATGACTCTCGACCTCACTATGCCGCTCTGTGCTCTCTTTTTCCCCTGTCCTGCTTTTCTGGGTTCATCCTCGACTCCGTTAGACATGCCCTCTTCTCTCTCGCTCTCCTCGGCTTCTTTGGATTTCTCATTTTCATCTTTACTGCCGCAGCGCTCAGGTCTCAGGGAGAGTACGCACCGCTTCCCGCATGCTGGTGCAGAAGATAAGAGAGCAGATGGTGTTGTTACGGAACATCAGAAAATATAAGAACATGTCTTTAAAATACACACATGGTATTATCTGACATGCAAGGTTGCATACCCTCACTTACTCAACTTTTCTCACTCACTCATTCACTCATCATCTTTACTGCTTTATTCTGTATTCAGGGTTGCGGGGACCTAGGGCTTATCCCAGGAAGCTTAGGAAGCAGGGTACACCCGGAGGAAACCCACCAAGCACAGGGAGAACATGCAAACTCCATGCACACAGAGACAGGAATCGAGTCTGGCCGGGAATTGAACCCGGACGCTGGACACAAGGCCACAGTGCTAACCACTACACCACCGTGTCGCCAGGTTGCATAAAGTTGCGCATGCTAGCTTTGACATGACATAGCAAATCTGTAGGCTTTGCCTGTACTAGGCATGCGGTAACCTACTTGATCCATCCTTCCGTCTAGTAACCTCTGTAGTCCAGTTAGGGACTGTGGAGGCTAATAGTGGCCATTGTATTTACTCCTATATGTACAACTGTGGTAGAACCTCTGGTCAATATTCACACACTACAGAATATGGAAACACCAGTTAGCCACCTAATCTGCATGTCTGTGGATTGTGGGAGGAAACCGGAGTACCCTGAGGAAACCCACCAAGCACAGGGAGAACATGCAGACTCAGACATGCACACAGACTCCATGGCGAGAATCGAACCCGGACCCTGCAGGTGCAAGGTGACAGTGCCAACCACTACGCCACCGTGCTGCCAAACCACTTTGATCTACTTGACACACGCTTCCTGCATGTGCTGCGCCTTAAAGAAAAAAATGCAATACATAATGTCCTGTACAATGTAACGAAATCTTTACTGGAAATATCAATTTGAATGGGATAAAAAAACTTCCTGGTATTATTTCCCCGTTTCGCTTTGTGTTAGTTAATCATTCGTAAATATTACCTGACAGTAAAAAAATGAATTAAATCCCAGAGGGTATGAACTGCATGACTCATGAAAAACTAATCCAGTCCAAATAGGGCTTTTGGGTGATATTGATAAAACTGAAGTTTTACTCGGATTTGTCTCAGTCCTGGCCATTGGTCTCGCTAAATATGATCTTGGCTCAAAGTCTAATGTTTGTTCAGGCTTTTTCTTTTTAAACAAATTAAGATTGATGCCCTTCTTCTAAAAAAACAACAGGGTAACGACTTAACCTTGAAGCATATAAAATGGTTTTTGGGCTGACTTTCATTTGGATTCGATTCGATCTTGACCCACATTAAGTCTCGACCCACATTAAGAGCTGCTCGTAACTCGGTCCCCTGTTGTCGGCTTGTCTTGGATATGGCAGTGGTGTTTTTGGAAGCAACCACATAGGAGAGATAGCCAGAAAAAAAAACTGTTGTGTACTGTAGATCTGCAACACTGAATATAAGTCTATCTAACTAGCAAATCTTCAAGATGGTGGTTCTTTGACTCAAGCGATCATGTAGCACAGTTGGTTCCATCAAATACAGGACAAAAATAAGACCAAACAAGGAAGTTTGTTTTGTTTCTTTACCATACAGTGGAAAAGCAGGAAACCAAAACCGCAGCCTCTGGACGTTTCCTGTACTCACACCTGTGTCCTTACCCATGAGCGACCCATTCGTCTGAGGAACCGATGACAGCATTATTGACCCCGCGAGGCCTCTTCTCTGAAAGGTGCCGGGAGTGGAAAGGGTCAGCAACCTGAAGTCGTATTTCCTCATCCCTTTGGGACTCGACCCCCTCTCCTGGTCTGACGCGCGAAGGTGAAGCCCTTGACTCACCGAGAACGACCACAGTGTGGAGGTACAGCTCCGATCGCAGGGAGCGCCGTCGCTCGGATTTGGCATGGCTCAAGGGCATGGGCTTCTCATCAAAGTCTTAAAACTAAAAAAACCAAAAAGAGATAGAAAGAGAGGAAGTATCTGTCACTCCAGAGCAACTTTAAATGCTGTTTCATATTACTGACCCAAAAAAAACTCATCAGTGCTGTCCATCCCTGAGATGTCAGCACGGTACAATGAGTGTAGCGCTAGCACAGAGCGATGAAAAGGCTGGACGGGATGCTAGACCATCAGATATTCATTAGCCTGTCACGCTATGCTAACAGGATTTATTTTCATCGACACAAATTGAATGTGGGTGCTGCAAGAAAATTAGCTGAAACCAGGATCTAAGGCGAGAATGCGAAGCAAACTGTTTGTGTATAAGGCTCCAGTCAAGGGAGTTTTTTTCTTATTCTTATGTAATTTCTTTCTTTAAGTGTCTTCCTTCATCTGGTCCTGATTTTACCCGCATGCTGAGGACATTTTACTGCAAAAAAATCCCCCAGATATCTTAGCAAGTTAAATAATCTTCAATACAGAAAAATGTGGCTACAATTGATTGATTATTAAACTTATTTCTAATCAAATTTTAATATAAGGCAAAAAAAATGTTGTATTGGCAGATAATTTACCTAGTTTAAAAAAATAATTTCTTGAAAGAAGCAAAGATTCTTTGCTATTAGAACAAGAAATTCTCACTTACCGTTTTGGTAACATTTGACTAGAAATAAGCTTAATAATCTAATATTTGGTTTGTTGTAAACTTATTATAAGAAATTCTGGATAGGTTTGTCTACGTCCGCGGTCCTCAAAGTGCAATGAACGGGAGGGAATTAGTGGGAAATAATAGGAAAGTACCTATTCTAATTCATGCTTTTCTTTATTGTCAATAAAGATCGGACACTCGAAACTAAACAATCACATGCAAAGAAATGGATCATTAATACAAGTAAATTAAAATAACATCAGAAAAAAAGTGGAACCATAGTGCAACAATAACGGTTTAACGTCGGCATGTTAATTGCAGAGGAACAATATATAAGGAAACATTCGGTATTATATATGTCATTTCATTCATTCCAATGTGTATGCTGATGTTTCTGTATTTTTGTTAAAAATTAATATTTTATCAGGCAGTACTAGTCTGCCGTTTCTAGTTTCCAGTGTGGCAACAACATTGCTTTTTGATCCTTCAGGCGCTGAACAGAAGGGAAGATCAATATCGTTCCACGCTTTTTGTTGGTGTGCGGCATTTTGCGATGATCCCTTGATATGCGCTAAAATGCCCCCCGCCCCCCCCCCCACCCCTTACACAATCTTTATCAAATATAATATTAGGACATACATTAATATGTTTATTATTATCAAATATATTATTACTATTATAATTAACCCTAGGCACGTGACAGCCGTCGAGACAATTAATACAAATTTTCATATAATGTTTATTTTATGGCACATTTATTTTGCAGGGGTTTGTCATTAATACAAAACTAACACTTTTATTCATCATAAATTACACTAAATAAATATTGTTCATGATGAAAAATTAGACGAAACTATTTTGATTATAATATACGTTGTATATGAAAAAATATTAACTAATTAACTAATTTTTTTCCCTATACAACATGTTTTTTTTTATATTGCTTTTTTTTATAATTAAATTCGTTTGGTATAATTTGTAATGTGTAAACCATAACCCTATGACTTTATGTTCTAATATATTATTTGAAAGAGATTATGTAGGGGGGCAATTCGTGGCAGGGGGGGCATTTTAGAGCTGAACACCGGGTCAGTAGCGTACTGTATGTAGTGAGCATAATAACGTCAATTGATAAATTTGTTACATGGACCACAAAAAAGCAGGTGATTCAGCACTATCGGCCAAATCAACCAAAAAGCCAGCCGAAAGGAAAACATGATGAAGCCTATGTTGCGTCTGAATTCATGGTGGGGATGGTGGGATAGAGGAGAGACCCGTGTGTGTTTTGTGTCTTAAACCGCTGGCAGCAGACAGCACGAGAAACAACAAAGTAGGAAGACACTTAGAAACAACACACCCCAGTCACGTTAATAAGTCACTCGACTTCTTTGAAAGAAAGCTCCAGTTAAGTGACAAAGTAAGCCTGTTATAACAATTGCACGTGTGTTTTATCTGTTTTGAACTTGGTGTTATTTGATCTTAGTGGTTTAGAAATTGATATTTCAATAAATAGTAAACTTTTCGTTATCATTTTGTTGACGAGTGGGGCTTGAAAATTCGCCCACTGCCTTAAGTGGGGAACAACAGAAAATGTTTGGGAACCACTGGGTGACGTTTGGGAGTTTTTCACTTTCTAAAATGCTGGGGGTTTACATTTTTTTGCAGTGTTGATATTTGGTCAAGTTGACAAAGAGAACAGGTTGAAATGTCTTTGAATTTTTAATGGTTTGTTAAACTAGAAAAACCTTTATTTTCTTGAAAAAACCTTGAGAAAACAATTCTAGATACCAACAGGTATCACACACACACACACACACACACACTGCATGTATTTGAAACCCAATAAGCACAAGAAGATACTTCATGCACAGAGCTCCTCGTGTGTCTCCTTCAGGATCTCCAGAGTCCTCCTCAAGAGTAACTTCTCAGTAATTAAAATCGAGCGACACAGGAAATGCTTTAGCTCTGAGAGAACACATACGTTCGGAGACGAGGTGAGGGGGGGGGGGGGTG
>NC_071108.1:33487500-33490000 GCF_024256425.1 Clarias gariepinus | reverse complement strand
CGCTAGCTTAACGCATTGTTCGCACCAGTCGTTAATTAGCATCCTCATTGTATTTATATTCATATTCCCTGTCTTATAGTTTCCTCTGGTTAGCTTGATGCACTGTTAGCATCTATCATGAGCTAGCACCTCAACAGAGAAATTAGTTTTGTTAAATGATTAATTAGCATAATATTACAGTCTTTTTTTTTTTTTTTTTATTTAATCCACACCTCTAAGGTAAACATTGACATTCGTAATAGTTTTGTTTCACTTCCACTGTAGCTTTATGTCATGTGCAAGCTTAAGAAAAAAAAAATCCCTTTATTTTTTCGAGAATTTCCAAACATATCTGACATAAATACTTTCTACTCTCCTTTACCTGGTATTGTGTTTCCAGTAAACTAGCACTTAGCAGTTATATGTGTATTTTTTAATGTATTTATTTTACATATTTTAGTATTAACCTAAATCTGAAAGGAGCATCTGATTTGTGAGTGATTAAAGTTAATGTATTTCAGTAGTTTGGTTAGCGGTCTACACCAAGTGAAACTGCACTGTTATTTTAGACAGAGAGAGATTTTTTCTCAGGAATTTACCTTCACATCTAAGTCATTCTGAATACACACTGCCCAGCCAAAACAAAGTGTCGCACTCTGGATTTAACTAAGCAAATATTTAAGTGTTCTTTATTGGATAATTACTGCAGTGAGTCAATGTAGTTTAACTGTAACATGTTATTAAACCCGAACAAGATGCAGTGAGCAGTTTCCTCTTTCTTAAACACTACGTCAGATGACAAATCCTGTGATCGTGGTAAAGATGTTACTCTGTTTAGAAGTCAAATTACTGGCCTGCATCAAGCAAAGAAAACAACTAGGGAGAAACTATGAAAATTGGGTAAAGAACTGTAAAAATCATTATTAAAACCTGGAAGGATAGCAGTGAACCATCATCATCATCTTCGAGAAAGAAATGTGGTCGGAAAAAAATCCTGAATGAGTGTGATTAGATCACTTAAATGCTTAGGAAAATTAAATAGTTAAAAAACACAACAGTAGAGATCACGGTTATGTTTAAAAGTGAAACTGAGGGCATTTCCACCTCCAGAATGCAAAGTGAACTTAAGGGTTTGGGACTAAACAGCTGTGGAGCCTTAAGAAAACCACTTGTCCTAAAACGCTTAATTTTAGCTAGCATATGCGATCGCCGTAGTACACTTTTGATAACATCCTGACTCTTATTTTGCAGAACGGCAGCCACATTGCGATCACAGAAGGAGTCGTCACTATGCTAGACCTGCGCTGAGCTTTCAACCCTGGACAGCATCTGTAATCTCTTACCCTTAACATGCTACATGGACAAGCACTGGCTAGACGTAAGAACAATGATTAGTGACCAATCAGAATTTACAGGTGGTGGGATTCCGTTCGACCAGATGGCGGCATGATTGAAGCACTTTCGAGAAAGAAAACACACGTTATAGCAGAGAAAGACACCTTCACACCATCCGCTGAGTTTGGAGACCTCCATGTATGTCCGGAACTCTGAAGAAAACCAACCAGCGACAGTTTCATGCATAACATAAATTATAATTGTCCTTCAATGTCATGTTGGTGTTGATGGTAATGGCGACGTGTTTGACACTAACTCATTGATGTAAATAACATTAAAGCAACAAGGTGTTTTTAAACCTGCATTTAGACTCGGTTGGAATTTTTTTTATTCTTTTTTTTTGCTCACAACACTAGAACACATTGACTGAAATTGTTAATTTAACAATATTAAAATCCATTCCAGTTCAAAAAATGCTGAAATTTATTTAATGGAATTGAGTACACAGTGTGAAGATTAGCCAGCTCGTCTTTTATTACGTTAATCCACAATAGTTTTATGTTAGTAAAGAATAGAAACATCCGTACAGCAGCTAGTTCACAACTGTCATGATCGTTATAAACCTCGTACACCAAACCGTCAAATCGAGTTCTGGCCATTAAAACGTCTTTAAAAAGCGTGTAATTGTTTCATGGTCACGTTTCAGGCTACAAATTGAATCTGGTTTAAATGTGTGATTGGAAATCCTTTTTTTCTAACTCAATCAGAACAAAACCAGGAAGTGCTGCACTCCTTTGTGAACAAAACAGTTTAGGCAAATGGGAGGGGTTTCAGACATCCGATTCCTCTTCTTTTTAGTTTTGTCTTGATGGCATCTCATTGGGAACCGTTACCCAGGTGACAGACAGGTGGCAGTGGCGTGTTTGGCTCTTGGTTGAAGGTGAGGTCAGCTCAGCCAGTCCAGATCGTCGTCATCGCTGTCATCCCCGAACAGAGATGTAGGAGGGGGCCGTCCTTTTAAACTCTAATCGCATCAGACAGAAGGAAGCGTCACATTCACAATCAATCAGTACATGAAATGTTACTCTAGAGTTGGTAAAGTTTGTTTATTGGATATTGAACTAAGCTTATTTAACAACAGAATATGTTATTAAAGTTATTAAAGTAAAGGTGTTTTGTTGTGATT
>NC_071108.1:33345000-33482500 GCF_024256425.1 Clarias gariepinus | reverse complement strand
TCTAAAACACACACACACACACACACACACACACACATACACGGATAACTCCACCAGCTAGCTTGTGTTCCTCGGCGTCGTGTGTATTCCTCAGCGTGATCCGAGTGAGGTGGACGTTTCCTCACCCTGCAGCTGGTTCTCTGTAGCCGCGAGCTGTGCGTTGTGCTGCTGTGCCTCCTGCAGGGCGGCGCTCAGGCTCGACTGCAGCGCCGCCGCTTTCTGACGCTGTGCGGTCAGCTCCAACTGCAGCTCCGACACCCGCGCTGTCGAGCTGGCTAGCTCATCCGTCAACCTCGCCTGCAAAAACAAACACACACTTGTTACACT
Organism: Clarias gariepinus; assembly: GCF_024256425.1. Classification (NCBI taxonomy): domain Eukaryota; kingdom Metazoa; phylum Chordata; class Actinopteri; order Siluriformes; family Clariidae; genus Clarias; species Clarias gariepinus. Next base: position 33,482,173 of record NC_071108.1, on the reverse strand, counting down.
TTACCAGCAGCACACCAGCGCAGAAAAAACAGACATCATGATGAGAATGAGACTAAACTAAGGACTCGGTGATGGACGGCTGTACTCGCAAACAGAACTCGCAGCTGATGGACAAAAACAAACAAACAAACAAACAAAAAAAAATGGATTCGAAAACAAGCAAAAATAAGAGGGATGAGAAGGAAGGCGGCAGGGACGAGGACGCTCACCTGGCTCCTGCACACGTCCTGTGGCAGTGCATGCTGGGAAAAGAAAGTAGTCACTACTACCACCAAAAAGTGTCCCTCAGCCAATCAGATCAGATTAACCGAATAAGTTGCATTTCAGTTTCCAGGGTTCAAGTTTTGAACAGTGAAACATTTTAGTGTGTAGAGAAAGAGAGAGAGAGTTAAAGAGTTTTTTTGACCCTCTTTCAATCTGCAAACTCGACTCCACTTTACGTCTCCTTCTTTAATCATAGAATCTCTTCCTCTATGCTTCTGGTCATATTATAACTCCTGTTGTTTCCGTTCAAGGCTCCCGTCTCTCCAGTCAGCCTCCAGTCCGGGTGTGAACGTGTCACATCAGTTCATGTGAGCAAGAATGGACGGCACACTTTGTGATTTGCTCGAAAGAAGAGCAGCGTGCAGTCATTCGTGTTTTTCGCGGCCTGAGGGTGGACCTGGTGCCGAAACAACTCACGGATGAGCGTAAACAAAATTTAAAATTTCCATCCCTTAAGGAAGGTGAAAATTTCTTGAAGAGAATCGTTACCGGTGACGAGACACGGATTCATCAGTACGAAAAAACATCCTCAATCTCCGACCGAGAAGTTGTTCAAAAGTCAAAACCATCAGCTGGAAAATTCATCAACGCTTACAGTTTTTTGGGGGGGATTCTCGAGGGCCAGAAGTATCGGAACATTACTAGGAAAAAATGTTCAACAACCAACAGTGCTCGTTACAGTGAGACGCTTATTAAAGAGACTTGGGATTAAACACAGAGGACTGATATCTAAGGGGAACTCTTGTCTTTTGTATGGTACAATGGATATTAGTTTTACGTTAATTTAGGTGTCCTAGTTAGTTTCTTATGTAGCACCTTAGTGCTGGAGGAACATCGTTTCGTTTCACTATGTACCAAACTGACACTCTGCAAAAACTTTATAGTCCTGATCTCACTCTATCAGACTTCCACCTGTTCGGTCTCCTGAAAGCAGCTCTACAAGGACGGAGATTCACTTCTAATGAAGGAGTTCAAGAAGGTCCATTCGTGGCTCGCAGCTCAGTCTAAAATATTTTTTAATGAGGGAATACGAGAGCTTGTCGACAGATGGACGAAGTTAATTGAAAAGCCGGAGGGATTATGTAAAAAAAAAAAAAGTTTTTTTTCTTTTCTTTTTTAAAAGTTAATTCTAATAAATACTACAGCCAGAGCAAGGATCATTTTTGTCTTTAGTCATGTGATTGAGTTCGCATTCTTTTCGGAAATATTCATATTTAGATTTTTATATTAAAAACTCCTGATTTTCTTTTTTTTTTTGGATGCGTCACCTTTTACAAATTCGTATTAACTAAATAAGCATCTAATTTAATCATTAATGTTTTGTTTAAAAGTTCAGCCATGATTAACGATTCTGGATTTATTCTGATTCAAAATATAAGCCGAGTTCATTTCTAAAGTGTCTCGGTCTGCAGTGCAGTCGTGTTCGCACCTTATCCTGTTCTGCCTGGAGGATCCGGGCTTGGTTCTGCTCACTTGTGTTTTTCAGAGAATCGTTCCGCTGCTCCATCAGTATATTACTCTGCTCCATGCACCTACACACAGGAGAAAAAACAAAAAAAAAAAAAAAAAACAGGACAACACAATGATGAGACGATAACTTGAGATACCAAGTCAAAATTAACCTGCCATATAGAAATAATAAGATCCTTCTTCAAAATAATGATCATATTAGTTCAAAGGAATTACAAGTAAACATTAAGGTAAAACAAGGCACGGTTCAACCTCTGGTTCTGGTTGATGAGTTCTCCGATCTTGCGGTTCTGCTCTTCAATGCGCGAGCTCTTCTCAAACACTTCTTTCTTCAGGCACTCGTTTTCCTGAAAAGAAATAAAAAACACACACACACAGCTCAGAATTCCTCTCACTGTTGGACTTTGTTGACGGAGGAGCGATGCGACAGGACGATCGCTACCTGGATGATACGCTGGATGGTGTTCATGATCATGGTGGTATCCATGGAGACGTTGGACAGGCCCAGAGGGAGCCCCCCGCCCTGCCTGTGCAGCTCCTCCACCTGACAGGACGAGACGAGGCGTCATTTTATATACAAACTCTCTGTAAATAACTCCAACACAAAGTTTAACACTTTTGAATTATTACTTTAAATAATTAGATTATTTCCAAAATTGAGAATCGCGTCTCTCTGCGTTTAGTTTTTTTTTTAATCACGTAGCACATCATCACAGGGGTGTGTTTGTTAACACAAGCGTCTCTAACCTTGGCAGCTAACTGGTCCACTTTATCGCCCACTTTGCTGACGGCCAATCGGATCTCGGTGTTGTGTTGCCGGGCCTCCGTCATCAGAAAGGAAGTGACATCACCGCTTCCTGGAGAGCAAAGAAACAGTCAATGCCACAAGTTGATGTATTAACGACAAAAAATTATCACAACATGACTTAAAAAAACATGAACTAGAGTGTGTGCTGTTGATTATGTGTGTATGTGATGTGTGTTACCTTGGTAAGGGACGGTCTGTGAGGGGTAAATCTGTCCCACCGGTTGTAGGTGAGAGGAAGCCGTAGTGGCCTGAGAGTAAGAGTACGGCTTAGGAGGGGGAAAGAAAAAGAAAATGAAAAAACCCACCACAAATATGCATTAATTCATTCATTCAGTCTCCAGTGTCAGTACTTCAGAGGAAACGCTGTAAGGTAAAGTTTTTCAACAATACATCAAACCATCACACCATTCACACACACGCACACACACACACACACACACACACACACTGGAGGTTGTGTATAATACAATACACTGCTCACCTGGAAGCCATGACCTGCCACAGACATCATGGGCTGGGGACTAGCCGTTGCCATGGAAACAGGCATCAAAGATGTTGCTGTAGAAGTGAGAGGATGTGATGTCACAGGGTTTAACGGAGCCACAGCTGCTCGACTGAATCAATCGTTTGGGAAAGAGGACAATGCAGAAGTGTGTACGTGTGTGTGTGTGTGAGAGAAGTGTGTGCTCACCCTGGAGTGAGGCAGAAGGACCAGGTGTGAGATGTACTGGCTGAGGAGACGGTACAGGAGGACGCTCTTTCAATCGGGACGCACTCGGGTCCTACGATTCGCACACATACACACAAGAGACGCATTAGGGCTTAGATCACAGCTCATGGGACTTGTACCCCTTTTCCAGCAAGGCGATTCCGGAGCTGGTTCGGGGCCAGTGCCCAATTTCGAACCAGACAGCCAAAGCTCCATGGCGGCACCAACACTTTTCTGGGCTAAAATAAATTGAGCTTAGTCTGCAATGTGGCGGCTTTAATGTATTCTGTATAACCAAGAGAACTGGTCATGAAGACACGTTGAAGGCTACCAAAGTTGCTCTTGGGCCTGCCACTAGCATTTAAAATAAAAACTAAAACACTTATTCCAGATTTAAAGAACATTATTAATTGCAAAAATTGCTAACATTGCCACTAGGATCGCAGCTAGCATTGCTGGGAAAGTCAAGACGTACGTGACTCTCTAGGTCATAAAAGAAAAAAAAAACAAGTTCTTAGGAGGTTTGCTATTAAAGCGTCTCTAACCTGGCACTAGTACCTGGTTCACTTTGCTGAAAACTGGGCATTAGTGTTCTGGGAAAAATTAAATAGTATAAATAACCATTCATACCTCCAGTTCAGAGTCGCTGGACTCGGCTTGTGAGGGTGAGGATGCCGGACCTGCGAGGAAGGGCAGCATGGGCTGACCCATCTTGGCCATGCGCGAGATGAGCTTGGCTTTGGTGGCATCTGGATTCTGAAAAAAAAAAAAAAAAAAAAAAAAGTGTCAATGACGTGGTAATAAAACACATCTAATAAATCATCTGTTTAAAATCCAGCACTCTGTAAAGAGCAGGTTTGAAATGAATCACTGACAGAATTTACAAATTTATTATTTTGAAATATATCCAGATTTCAAACTGAGGGAAAAAGATTCAAATTTATTGAAATACCTTGAAATTAAAATTAGCTTTTTTTGAGAGATTTTTAAAGATTTAGATTGTAAAAGAATTCACATCCTCAGATGGTAGAAATGTTCACAAAGTCAAATTAGGAATCGATTTATAAAAAGTTTAGACTGATGAAGGATTTGAAACTAGTGAAAACTGAATTTATTCAGAGGTACATGACGGGAAAGTAATAATTTAAAGGAATGGTTTAAAGATTTCCGTAACATCACACAAAGGTTCAGATTTTAAAAAGATTTAGAAAGACAAATTGTGAAGGCGCTCAAAAGCTCATGGTGATTTCTCTTTTATTTTGTAATTTATTCTGATAAACCATTTTATTTAATCAGGACATTTTTGATCTCAGTCAGGTTACTCCATTTTAAATTTTTTTATTCTGATCTAGCCATCAGTCTCTGGTGAAGAAGACTACTCACTGCTAGTTGCTCACTCAGCGAGTTGGACTTGGCTCTTAGTGGTGGTTCACTGAAAAAAAAAAAAAAAAAAAAAAGAGCATAAAAATCATACGAAGGACCAGAATTTGTTTTTTAAATGAGGACCCTAACCCCTGAGCTGCTCGTACCCTGCTCTACTGGCTGCTGAAGTGAGATCTGGCCCCAGACTCTCCACGCTGGGGGCAGGAGAGGGGACCGCAGTGTCCCTGGAGCTCACGGAGGTCCTTTCAGAGCCGGTGTCCTTAGCAAATTTCACCTACACAATCCCACACATTCATGCAACATTATCAAAATAATAATAATTTTAAAAAAACAACAACAAAACAACGCATCCACTAAAAGGTAGTTCTCCTTTCTCACCCGACGAATCTCCGCCTCGAACACCAAAGTGCTGTCAGGAGGGACTCGGCCCGGGACACCCTGCGAACCGTAGGCCAGAGCCGGGGGAATCACGAGGAGACGGCGTCCTCCTTTACGCATGTTCAGCATGCCCTCCTCCCAGCCCTGACACAGACATCCAAAGTGAGAGAAAGAAAGAGAGAGAGACAGAGAGAAAGTTAAGTTTTATTATTATATATATTTTTCATTTTATTTTAAATAATCTCACCACCTTAATTATATAAACACTGGAGCTCAACATCATGCTCACCTTAATGACTTTTCCAGAACCGAGCTTAATCCTCAGAAGCTTGTCCTTATTTACATTAGAGTCAAACATCTAGACACACACAATGTAATGTCAGAAAAAATCTACAATGAATAAAATTTTAAAAAGAGAGAGAAACATGAACGCTCATGTGTGAGGTCACAAAACAGGCTTAGATTGGACTTTGGACAAATCATGTTGAATACCAATGATTCCCAACTACTGGGACAAACAACAAATAATAAAGGCTTTGGACGTCACTCTACTTTGCACAAAATTATTGTCTCGTGTGCGAGATCCAAGTCTGCAGACGGAGCAAAACTAATCCGGCGTTTGTTCAGAAGCAAATATTTTGGTCTTGAACTGATTTGTTCATAATCGGGCCGTTCGTGAAATGACGTTTCACTGTACATGTTTGCGTATACGTATGTGGTTAAAATGTTGCAGTTCCTCCATAATCCTACAGGTGGTGCTCTCCAAACTATTCACACTTTAATAATGTTAGGGAATAAATAAATCAAAGTTATCATGGTAGCCGTCGTACCTGTGGGTTATAGAACTTAATAGAACTTGCTGATTTTGTGAGTAAGTCAAAAATTATCCTCAGTCAGGCTTTAGAATTTGTTTCAAAAAAATTTTTTTAAGAAACGACAAATACATAATTTTTCTCCTCGCTTTTTAATACACTTCATCCATCTGTCCACAAGCTTTCATATTCCTTCATTAAAAATATGTTTTATGCTGAGCTGCAAGTCACCGTAGTTCTGCTTTTAGGGGACCGAACAGGTGAAAAGGTGAGAAGTGAGGACTAACACTTGAGTGAACCTATTCACACACTTACTTCTTCAGGACAAAAAACTAAATTCTGTATATGGTGTTGTCTGCAAGTCTTTGATAAATAACCAAGTACACCCTCAGACCACCAAAGAAAAACAAAAAAAACTTTTCAAAACAATATATATAAATGTTTTATTGTTTTACTGTTTTCTTTGCTTATTTTATACAATGAGGTTGGACTTTTATTGTTGTATCTTGTTTTATTTAAATGTAATTTTATCATTTTTGTCTGGTTTTATAATCTGCAGCTATTTTAGGATTGTACAGCACTTTGTTCAACTAAAATAAATTTGACTGTTCCAGCAGAACCTTGAATTGTGAGTAACTTGGTTTGCAAGCATTTTGCTAGACGAGCAAAATCTTTTAATCAGTTTTAACTTGTTAAATGAGCGAGGTCTTGATATATAAGTATATATCTACTATATACGAGTAGTAGTGCTCATGCCCTTCGTCTGCCGAGCGTCATGTGATTACAACTAAGCCAACGGTTCTTAGGTTAATTTAGTTAATCCATTATTTTAACTGGAAAATTCGCTTTAATATACAACTTTGCGGCTTTGCGAAAGCAAGGTTTAACTGTATATACGAATCACAAGCTGGTGCCTCCATTTTTGCTCGTTTACAAATAAACCGATGTAACGCGTTTACAAATTAAGACAGTAGCCTTGAATGGAAAGCGCTGACAAGACAGAAGTTTTAATATAACTGGATCATTTTTGACTCACCTTCATATGGTCCTATGCTATAACTGACATAAAACTAATTACTATTTTTTTTTGTTGTTGTTGTTGTTATAATTAGCAGAATAAACTAAAAAAAGCTAGTCACAGCGAATCAGTAAGACGTGCAATCAGGACGCAACAACAGCGTTCCCACCTGGCCGATGGTGCGGTTCTGCAGCAACCATCCGGTGTAGGCGACCTCCAGAGAGTCTCCGTTCTCTACACCCTGACCCTCCCCGGGAACCAGGTCCTGAGTCACCGGCACCTCCAGAGGAGAAGCGCAGTTCGCTTTAGCCAGACACACCTGAAATAATACACACAGGATGCTCGACTTAAATCTGTCACCATCACCTGCTTTACTCCCAGCCTTACAGGAACGTTTTAATAAACAAACGTTAGGGGGCGGAGCGTAGGAAACGGAGCATCCCATAATAATATGGTCTGCTACAATCGGACTGTGCTGATCAAGCGAGTACTAAACCAGATCGCGCTCTAGCGTTACCTCTTTGCAGAAATCTGTGGCTACTTTCTCCGACTCGAACATAAGAGACCAGTTCTGCCTCTGGTCATCATAAAAAGTGCAGTAATTGCTGGGCTGGACCTGAGAGACAGAAAGCACAAGACGGAATGAGAAGACGGGGACACTGTGGAGAGATTCAGGACTATATCCCAGAAGATGGAGAGGTGACCCACAGTGAAGTAGAAGCCCGAGTGGATCCTGGCTGCTGTCACTGGTTTCTGTTGGCTGGCATACAGCAGGAGCTTATACTGGAAAAGGAACAGAGAGAGAAGAGCGTCCAGTACAATCTTATTCTGTCTGAAAAACAGTTACAATTTACAACTTACACACACTAATCTGAGCAGGAAAAAAATCCTTGTCAATTTTCTTAGATTGGTGTATATCATAAAAAATGGGTCATCCATCTCGATTAGCAAGTGTTTGTGTTTTTGTGCAGTACGTAGTGTAGCATATGCGATAAGCTGCAAAACTGTTGATCACTGCAACTGCAGACATTTAGGCATGTTTATGTTTACTTATTAGAATTTACCAGATTAAACATTTAGTAGTAAATGTTTTTTTAGGTTAGTAGATTTAGTAGGTTTTGCATCATATTTCCTCATAGCCGCCACAGTGCACTGTTTTCCACACTGTATTTTATCAGCACAGGGAGGCAAGAAAATGCGGCATTCTTGTCAATATATATATATATATATTCGGTTTGTTGAAACTATTCTGCTTACGTAACTAATATTGCTGGGATTGTGTGATGCTAGAACTGTTTTAAAATCTGCTGTCTTATCCAGTCACCCTCTACACCACTTAGTCCGATTCAGGGTCAGAGTGATATCAGGAGAAGACGAGATGCCCGTCACTCTCCTGCCAGCTAGCGGACATTGCATCAAACCCCTGCTATAAACCTTGCGGGTATGGTGGGCTGAGCCCGTCCAGGTTTTATAGGGGGAAACCAGGCGCTCACCGGTGAACTCCACCCCCAGGTCTGGGTCCAGGGGCAGGTCCCGGTTTTCTTGTTTCATGCAGGTTAACGCATATTCCTTCACATTTATCCATAGCAGTCTTATGGATTTACTTTGGGAGGCCTTACCAGTAAAATGTATCCCCAAACAATATACACCTGAGGATCACTAGATCACACAATCTCTTCTGCCATGACAAGGCCTGATCCAAAGAAGGTTGGCGACTTATAAATTATTAATCAACTTTTGACTGTTAATCTTGTTCAACTATCTAACATACTGTACAGGCACGCCCAAAGTCATGGATTTTAATCGTCTTATTAATCTGTTAAATAATTCTAAGATTGTTGAGACTTAAACACTTTCTATGGACTAAATGAAAGTATAAAGCGATGTCTACACCCACCTCTTTGTCGGGGTGGTTTCCTAACACCGCAGCTCCCAGCTTGCCTTGCTTCATATACTGTCCATTAACACTGCAAAAATACACATACACATCAGGATTTTTACAGACAGTCTGTACACACTCTTGTTTTTCTGATTTATGAAACTGTTGTATGATTTAAAATGAAAAAGACGGTGTCTGCAAGAGTCATGTTTAAAGGTTTGATTTTCAAATAATTTGTAGACATTTAGTTTGCATCTATAATAAATTTAAAAAAAATGGCTTTTTGTCCTTTTTTCCCATGTGACCTCATATAAAAAAGCCCCTCCCCTAGGCTTGTTGCTCAGCTCTGCTGTCATTTAGAGGGGCGTGGCCCAGAAGTAGCTCATTTGCATAAACACTGAAAGTTTTAAGTTAATTATCTGAGGTGTACTTATTATGCGGAGCTTTAAGCACTGTTTTAATGTATTGAAGACATACAGTCAAATATGGGAGGCGTTAAAGCAGCATGGGAGTTAAAGCAGGCTCGTTAAACAAACACAATAAAAACTCTCCAACCTTCAAAAGTTCCTCTGAAATTCTTCATTAACTTAAATACAGATAATGACGATGATAAAGGGGAACTGCAACACTCACTATCTGTAAGCGTGAACGGCGGTGGCGAAGAGCACAGCTGGCGACCCGGGAGGAGGCGCGGCTTTCTGAGCAGGTGGGCCTGGAAAACATTTTACAACAATTCATAACTAAATGGTATTAAAATGACATCAGACATCAGGACATGTTCAGCACTGACAGCGTCGCCTACTATACCAGTGATGAGTCGTCTCTTTAAATCAAACATCCAACATGGCGTTATCGAAATAACAACACTCAACCGTTTGGGATTCGTAAGAGTCGAGTCTCATTGGAGAACCAAATGACTCAGTGATTCACCAGAAAGAGCCACAAACACAGTGAAACCAACCACTGGACCTTTAACTCTAAGACTTCCCTCTGTCTGTGGCTAATCAGAATATCACATGATAACTCAGTGTGAGTTTACTGAAGCAGCAGCACAAACATATGATAAGAGGAAACGGGAGGAAAAACTAAAATCTATACCCTTCTATCTCTCATATCAGATTATTATTATTTGTTTTTGTAAATAGACTAAACATTGACCTTTTTCACTGCCGCTCTGGTTCCTTGTTTCATAGCCTCATTTTGTCATTTGGTCACTTAGATGACTGAGGTTGTATTTGCCTAAATGCGTACAGTACCTGTCAAAGGTTTGGACACAATTTCCAATTTATTTTCCACAAAACTATGAAATAACACCTATGGAATTATGTAATATTTTAAGGACACTAAGTTCAGCCTTTCTGGAACAGTTCTTGCCCAGTACAGTATTGTCACAAATGCAAAATTTGCAAAACCCATCAAGTTCCATGATGAAACTATCTCTCATGAAGACCTTCAGAGGAAGGCAAGATCAAAACGTTCATTTAGAGTCACCGGCCTTAGAAATCACCAATTAACACCAAACATGGATTTACAGGGCAGAAGTAGCAGATACATCTCAATATCAACTGCTCAAAGGAGATTATTTTGTATTTTCAGTGCATTGCTGTACAGTTTAGAAAGAAATAAAAATCAAAAATGACCATGGAATTAGAAAGGGTGTCCAAACTTTTGACTGGTTGCGTATGCGACAAATATGCTGTAGAGAAAAGAGAAAAGTCCTACACTTATTTCTTAGCTCTACAATCAGCATCATGTTAATTTGCAGAATTAAAGTGACTTGATGTCAGAAGTGAATGCACCACTATTTTGTGATCAGCAATGAAACACACTCCCTGTTTAAAGAGAGCAAAACAATATTTTAATATATATTAACGTGGAGTATAATTTCACATCGCCATAGGAAAGGCCCAGCAGCGCTTCTTCTACCTGAGAAACCAAGAAGAGCCAACCTTTCTCAGCAGCTTTTTACTGTTGTGTGATAGCGAGTGTGCTGACATATGGACTTTTTGGCACATCACCTCTACCAGTGACTGGTCCATACGCTCCAGAACCACCCACAGACTTTTTCCCACGGCTCTGAAGCTGTTGACTGAGCCCCCCCCCCCTCCTTTTTTTTCCAGCTGTTATGGTAACTGCACTGCTGCACTATATTACATGCCTGGAAAATGATGCTCTAATGATATCTTATTGTTATATTTACAGTATTTATAACAAAGAAAATAAGTTCTATTGAAACCACCATCGTTCAGGTCCTCAGAGCCTCCACCCGAGCACCAACCTGAGCTCTTACGAGGCTGTTTAGGGGCCGTGTACTGGAACGACTCGTTGGCCTGGCTGCCTGTCTGGTCCAAGCCGAACAGGGAAGCTAATTTGGCCCTGTAATGACAGAGAGAGAGAGAGAGAGAGAGAGAGAGAGAGACACATCCTTGAAATTTGGATCATCATCAAACAATCACTGCCATAAGAAATTTCATAAAAGTGAACCGTTTCAGAGTTTCAAGTTTCACAACAACCGAGTTCCTCTTTCTTGCGTTCACTACAGCAGTGACAAACAGTACAATTGTTTATTAGATACTTTTATTTTTCTCTCTCTGCGTTACCGAGACAAAACATACAGCGTGGTGTTTTACAGAGACATCGCAAAGCGTAAACGTGTGAGCGTGTACAGGAGTGCTGAACATACTGTAGACAAATAATTAAAGTTAATGCCGTAACTCAATAATGCCGTAGTTGGTGTTAGGAGGCGTAGTAGTTAGTACAGTGGCCTCGCACCGCCGGGATCGGGGTTCGATTCCCCCTGCCCTGGAATCCCCTGTACTTGGTGGGTTTCCTTAGGGGTTCTCCGGTTCCCTCCCACAGTCCAAAGACATTAAACAGCAGGTTATACTGATGGACGTTCCCAAATTGCCCATAATGTGTGAGCGATTTTGTGAGTGTGTAAAGCGAGCCCTGTGTGGGATTGGCACCGTGTCCAGGTTCCCGAGGATAAACAGTATAGAGAATGACTGCATGTGTGTGAGAGAGAGGGGGGGGGGCGGGGTGCTAATTACAGAAATGACAAATTCAGAAATATAAAAAATAATAAACGCCCCCTGACCAATCGGAAAAAAGAAACTGATATTTCCCTTCCTGTACCTCCTCACTGAGCTCCATCTACCATAGGGAGACTATTAATCTAGGGATGAAGTGAATTAGGACGCAGCCTGTAAACAGTATTAGAGAAAAAGAAAGGAAAAAAAAAAAAAACCTCAAAGGCATTTCACAAGTGATGGTGGGAATCCTGAGGTCACGTGACCGGTCATGTGCTGCTACATTGAGACTCGGCACAGAAATGAAAGCAGATGAAGGAAAAGGCTGAAGAAAACCAGAACGTATATAAAATGTACAATATATATATATTTTTTAAATAAAACCTGACATAAACCGGAAATAAAGAACAGGAAGTGACTTTTATTTTAAATAATTTTTCCCTGCTGACTCTCGCGCACAGCTAGTCTGCATTAAGAACTTACTAGCAAAACATAGAATATGAAAAATAAAAAAAAATTAATAAATAAGAAACTTAAAAATATCTAGACCTATATAGATTAGTCAGCTTTGTTTTGTTTTTATGTTAATTTATTTGGTAGTCTCACTCACCCTCCTGTAGGAGACATAAAGTCTCCGTCTTCATCATCAGCAGCGAACATGGTTATCTCTCAGAGCTGCAAATAACCTCGGAATAACCCTAAAATGCACATTTAATCAGAAACACACTGATATAAACCGGTTTAATAACGCACACGGGATAAAGGAACATCCGAGCCCTAAACTTCGCTCCAACTTCCGGCTTGAGCTGATCAGCTGACCTTCCACCTGATGCCGAGGTTCTCGTGCGCCTATATTCCTGGTTTTACTGTAAAAAAAACACACACAAGCACAATGAGTTGCTCACGCGCGCGCCACAATACAGGGCATAAAATGGTCAAATTGTACAATTTTCAGTACTTTCACAGCAATAAAATGTTCGTTTTATACTCTTTTCTGTTCTCAATATGGACTCCGCTTACTATTGGCTGCCCATAAGAAGTTTTTTTTTTTTTTACCATGGTATCCAGTGTTCTATGGTAAACTATAGTAGAGTATACACCATAATATGGCATAGTATTACCGTAAACTATGGTACATACACACCACAGATATATACATAATAGTATTACCATTAACTTTACATAATACATAATACACAGTACACACCATAATATACCACAGTATTACTGCTATTACTCTTACAGTAAGTACTATTACTCACAGTACTTCAGGCATGACATACTGTATGTTACTAACCATAGCACTTTATAAAGTACCAATCCAGGTATTATGGCAATACAGTGGGTACTGTGGTGATACAACGATGTGTCCCACAGTAGGGATAAGTGGCATAAAGGGTCTATCCACATGCCACCCGGCACACCGTGTGAAAAATACTTCCCACCCTGGAGATATATCCGTAGTTTTTGTGGCAGCTACTTAAAGGGGTTGCCAGCTCGACATCCGATTGTATCTGAGCACTTGGGGGTGAATGACCTTGCTCAAAGTTCCAACAGTGGCAGCCAGACTGCATCAGGGCTCGAACCAAGGACCTCCTGATCAGTTACCCCTGTGTACCACAATATCAGGGTACTTACTGGGTACTACAGTGGCTTTTAAAGTTTAACAGGTATCTAATATGGTATGTTTGTACATACTGTACCATATTAGATACGTTAGAACATATTACTTGTATGGTATTGCAGTGGCATATGGTCCAGCCATGTTATATTCAATAATATGTATCATTCTGTGTACAATAATATGCACCGTTATCTTCAAACGTACCATGTACAATGTACTCATGTACCATGAGTTTTAACATACACTATGGCATTTCATAAATGTTAAAACCATAAAATATTACCATTATAGTACATGTAGAAGATATTTTTATGGTATCTTGGTATCTTGGTATATTGTCATAGAACCATGGACCATACTATAGTACATGTACGGTTATAGCAAAGTTTGTACCGTGGTAGAGTCATAGTACCATAGTGTAGTACATGTACTATATCTCAAGTACATCTCTTAAGTACAATTATACCATATATCATGGTACAGGTAGTATCGGACAACCAGGGAAATTATACCATGCTAAGTATTTGTTTTGGGTATATTACATGTCACATTTGGACATAAATATCTCCTAAGCAATGCCAACAGTGTTGTGATAACTGAAAATGGCACTAAGAACCTAAATATTTTACGTGCTGATTGTAGCAACAGGATGCTGCTTAATTAGGTAATAAGGTGGGATGAGCTAAACAATTAAGAGTAAACAGTAATATCAGATAATATATTCTCTGTTTTTTTTTTAAACATTTGCTTACATTCTGCATGTGCATTCATCAACATTTCTAACACCACTAGGGAGCAGTATGAGTCTTTTTTTCTTTCCTCCTGTTGCCATGGTGACTCGTGTTGGCTGTGTTCCAATAATAAGGGCTTGTCATCTCTTCCCTGAGACTTGATTTAAAATAGTTGTTCTCACCTTTCAGAAACCTAAAGGTCCAAGTTTGAGAGGTCAGTGTTGGTCAGGCCAGAGTTCAGGTTTACCTTCACAATTTGGTAACCCTCTTTCTGAAATACGCCCCCACCCCCAAAGTCAGGCAGGTAGTTCCCTTTCATTTAAAGTGTTGCTTCAAACTGTGATTTAAATTAATTTAATTTTCTTTATTTAGCTCGTTTTGTTTCTGTTATTTGTCAGTCAATTCAGCGTGTGAGTTTGTGTGCATCGGGATTACAATTACAAGCTTGATGTTGCTAAGCAACCAAAGTTGATCCAAACAACTAGTTCTCTTAAGGAGTATAAATGATTTATCCTGTTCATGTTCTGCGGTGCTCGTCCAGTCTGTTATGTGTTAAGGTAAGAACAGCTGCAATGCATTCATTTCCATTTATTGATCTATTTATTATTATTATTATTATTATTATTATTATTATTATTGATGTAATCAGTGGACACTTTAATGATGTCAGTGCTGTGATAAACTGGAAACCTTTATGTAAGCATTATTTATAGCATTAGAATTAGGGTAGTAATAAGTAGAAAAAGTAGTGGAATAGAATTTATTTTGTACATAAGTTATGACATATATGTATTATGCATATGAATAAAGAATAAAGCACTCAGTGATCTGTAGATATAGGAAAATAATCAAGGATGTACAGTAAAAGTGTATTGAAGCATAGACACTGTTACCATTAATTGTTTTTCAAATAAAGCACATTCTGATGTTTTATTCCTCTTATTCTAAATTTTCTATTTATCAAAGGACAAGTCATATTATTTTATCTCTATATGACTTTTCTGAAGCTTCCACCAAACTGCTATATAGCATAAAGAAGGTATGTGCTTGCTTTAATCCAACTAAGCAGTAAAGCGTCCTTGCTGCATTTTAGTGAAGGTGAAGGTCATGTCCAAGCTTGTGTCTATGCTGAAGTCTGGTCAGCATGAGGAGTCTCGGAGGTGATGAGCGCCTGGATGAGGTTCACTGTTTATGGGCTCTGTGTCCACATCCGTGCTGCTGGGAGGCCGAGCGACGCATCTCTGAAGGCGTTTACCGCCGTGCAATCAGAGCGACGACGAAACACAGCCCTAACACTGAAGGTAAAGTGTACACACACTCACTTACTCACAAAGCTTTTTCTAGTCTAGTTTAAACTCTAAAAATTAAAGACACAGCCAGTTATTTTTATATTTCTAAGATTATAATACTGCTGCAGGTCCAAAACTAATGTAGAAAACCCTGATTTTTATTATTGACATACAATCTAGCACACTGCTTTTCATTTCAAGTCATTTCAGTGCTTTTCATATTCTGTCCGTATATTTCAGGGCCAGAAATAAACTCCGCCCACAACTGAAGCTAACTAAATAAATAAACGCTCCTCAGTTTTGCATTAATTAAAGGGCAATTCACGAGGGAGGGGGGGGGGGGCACAGAGGATGGTGTTCATTTTGGACAGAGGGGATTTTCATGTGTATATTTTCTCCATCAAAATTTGCTTCTCATTCTAAGAAACTTACCTGAACTGTAAAATGTGTAATGTCAAAATGAACAAAATATTAGCTAAATATTATGAATATTAACAAAAAAAATTATGTCTCCAATCTAATATTTATACAATATGTTCCCATCCATCCAGGAACTTCTATAGTCCAACTAGGGGCCGTGAAGGTCAGTGGTGATTACCAATGTATTTATTCCCTTTTTTTTTTTTACAATCGTGGAAGTACTACAGGCATTTTGGGAACAGCAGTTAGTCTAACCTGCATGTCTTTAGACTGTGGGAAGAAACCTGAGTACCCGGAGGAAACCCACCAAGCACTGGTGGGAATCGAACCCAGACCACAGAGGTGCATGCGACAGTGCTAACTAATAAGCTACCATGCCACCATACAATATGTTTATTGTACAGCTAAACGCTTTATAGAGTAGCAGCAAAGCCCCCCCTAGTGGCCCATGAAGTTACTGCAAGAGCCATTTGTAAATTAATCTTAAAAAGTATTTATTAATAGTCATTGACAATATGAGAAAGCCATGGCATTTAAATAATGTCTCATTCTCAATGTAATTTTATCATGTGTTGATCAAAGTTATGTTAAATGTTACCTTTGGGTTTGCCTACATTATACGATATGTTCTTCCCTCCCATGTAAAACATCTGGATCAGCTGCTTACGGATTTCCAGTAGCATCTCATGTCCATTCCTATTTTATTTTTTTTTTTTTTAAAACATGCTTGTTTTGAGCTTGACATTAATGTGTTGTGAATGCTAAGCTCAAAATCTAATCACGATGCTCGGTCTTTATTATAAGCCCTTGCTGTAGCTGCTCAAGGAACAGTTTGGACTGTTGAGGTAACGATCACGACGTGTCTCATTTGGATCTTTGAAACACTTGTACTGTATGTTCTTTTGTCTGCAGAAAGCTTACCATCTCTGGCTGTGGTGGATGTTTCTGAGTGGGCAGGAACGAGGACTGCAAGTTCATACAAAACAGACCCGAGCACAATTCCCTCCCGGAGCGTTCGTCCATGGAAAGAGACCACTCCGAGGTTTAAAATGTGAGAGATTTAATATTAGTTGATATTCACTATTAGCGCATTACAAGAACATAGTGAGGAATTAATACTGAAATCTTATTGATTATTGATTGAGTACAGTGTGTTATTAATGTGATCATTGCAACTGGTGCTATTAGTTTATTAGTAATAAACCAGATTTTTGTAATAAATCAGATCTCTTTGTTTTTACAGGCTTAAAGTATTAGTATTTAAATTCAGTGGTATATTTGACGCTGGATTTTGATTGTGCAGAACAACAGAACACAATTATGAGAGTAAAATCTCCCTTTATTTCTCTGTATGATCCCCTGATACACTAATGCACTTATCCCAATGTTTCACTAGTGCTTGGACACCATCCAGATGCAAAGTTTTTTTAGTACACCAGAGCCATGATCCGAACGTCTGCTTTATGTATATATAGTATATACATACACTGTGTATAGTGTATATAGTATTATATTGTGGCTGTTTTCCCTGCAGTTCAGATCCACCACGGATCACCTCACAAGCTGCCAAATCCCACACCGGAGAAAGTGGCAACAGAAACAAAGATGTAAGTATAGGTCAAAGGTCAAACTGTACAGGTAGCAAGGCACTGCAACAGATCTTTTGACATATTTGTGTGTGTTATTCCGAAAGGTTAACGCCTTTCACATCAGCCCTCTGATTGACATGCCATGGGGATCAGACTCTTTAGTTCTGTGGGTCTCGAATCCTCATTACATCCCTCAGCGCCGCAAGAGGTGAGCAAGCAAGCACGCGGCACTACAGCATAACAATCAGATGACGTCAGTGTTACGATGAACGTTACATTCTTCTGTTGTTTTATCATCAGCTCCAAATCTCAACGCTGCTCGGTGAACGAGTTGGTCTGTCTCCCGACTGCTCAGACAGAGAACACCCCTAAAGCGGTGAGTAAATGGCATCTCTCGAAGAAGTGACATTTACATTTACATTTACATTTAGGCATTTGGCAGACGCTCTTATCCAGAGCGACTTACATTTTTTTTTTTTTTTTTTTTTTTTTTTTTTTTTTATCTCATTACACATCTGAGCAGTTGAGGGTTAAGGGCCTTGCTCAAGGGCCCAACAGTGGCAACTTGGTGGTTGTGGGGTTTGAACCTGAGATCTTCCGAACCGTAGTCCAATGCCTTAACCACTGAGCTACCCCTGGCCCCTAGTGACAGCATTGTCACGGCATCCCGACCCCTGGCCCCTAGTGACAGCATTGTCACGGCATCCCGAGTGACACGTGTGGTTCCTCGCAATCAGATCCGTAAAGGAACGACGAAGACGGTGCGGTTCCAGCTCACATGTTCACCCCTGACTGTATGCCCCAGCCAGAAGGTGGAGCCAGTCGCTCCTGGTGGGCTGGAGGCGGGTACAGGAGGCGCATCAGCAGCAGTGGACGAGCCTGAAGTCCTGAGACAAACGAGTGCGATCCTGGTGAAGAACAGACCCGTCGTTTATCACAGCGTCCGAGAGAAGAGGGTCAGGAGGGCGAGCCAGGACCAGGCAGCATCACTTTACAAACTGGACAGCAAGGTAAAGGGACAGACATAAAATTGGTCTCTGTCTCTGGTCTCCTTCAGGTCATGATTATTTTCCTATAACAGCATGATCTGGAGTCATTTATTCTCAAACAGTGCTTGTGATGGACATTTTGTCCATCTGTGTTACTCCCTAATCTGTGCAGACAGGAGTGGAGGACGTGGACTGGGGCAGTCTGAGGGGACAGACGTACCTCTGGAAAAGACGCAATGTCCCTCCTGAGCTCCTCGGTCCACCAGGAGGTGCCAGAGGAGCTCAGGAGTCAGTCAGCTTGCCTCCTGTTTCTAAAGTGAGCTCAGATCGAACGCTTCACAGCTCACAGTGCACAGGTGAGGGAACCGTATCACTGTTATTGACTGTATCTGGAACGGGAACTTTTTAAACATATTAAATATATGTGTGTTTATCAGTTACAATGAAGGAGGCGTGGCCTGTGTGTTTATCAGTTTCAGTCAAGGAGGCGTGGCCTGTGTGTTTATCAGTTTCAGTCAAGGAGGCGTGGCCTGTGTGTATATCAGTTACAATGAAGGAGGCGTGGCCTGTGTGTTTATTAGCTACAATAAAGGAGGCGTGGCCTGTGTGTATATCAGTTACAATGAAGGAGGCGTGGCCTGTGTGTTTATCAGTTACAATGAAGGAGGCGTGGCCTGTGTGTTTACCAGTCACAATTAAGAAGGCGTGGCCTGTATGTTTATTAGTTACAATGAAGGAGGCGTGGCCTGTGTGTTTATCAGTTTCAGTCAAGGAGGCGTGGCCTGTGTGTATATCAGTTACAGTGAACGAGGCGTGGCCTGTGTGTATATCAGTTACAATGAAGGAGGCGTGGCCTGTGTGTTTATCAGTTTCAGTCAAGGAGGCGTGGCCTGTGTGTTTATCAGTTTCAGTCAAGGAGGCGTGGCCTGTGTGTTTATCAGTTACAGTGAAGGAGGCGTGGCCTGTGTGTTTATCAGTTACAATGAAGGAGGCGTGGCCTGTGTGTTTATCAGTTACAATGAAGGAGGCGTGGCCTGTGTGTTTATCAGTTACAATGAAGGAGGCGTGGCCTGTGTGTTTACCAGTCACAATTAAGAAGGCGTGGCCTGTATGTTTATTAGTTACAATGAAGGAGGCGTGGCCTGTGTGTTTATCAGTTTCAGTCAAGGAGGCGTGGCCTGTGTGTATATCAGTTACAATGAAGGAGGCGTGGCCTGTGTGTATATCAGTTACAAAGAAGGAGGCGTGGCCTGTGTGTTTATCAGTTACAATGAAGGAGGCGTGGCCTATGTGTTTATCAGTTTCAGCGAAGGAGGCGTGGCCTGTGTGTTTATCAGTTTCATTGAAGGAGGTGTGGCCTGTGTGTCTATCAGTTACAGTGAAGGAGGCGTGGCCTGTGTGTCTATCAGTTTCAGCGAAGGAGGCGTGGCCTGTGTGTTTATCAGTTTCATTGAAGGAGGTGTGGCCTGTGTGTTTATCAGTTACAATGAAGGAGGCGTGGCCTGTGTGTATATCAGTTACAATGAAGGAGGCGTGGCCCATTTTTTTATCAACTGAAATGAAGGAGGTGTGGCCTGTCTGTCGGTTAAGGTGTGTGTGTGTGTGTGTGTGTTTGTATACATGCTTGCATGTGTGTGTGTGTGTGTGTGTGTGTGTATGCCCAGCTCCTGCAGCACAGATGTGTGTGAAGAGGCCATTGCGTTCCTGCCGGTACACTTATCCCCAGCTCTCGCACCGCAGAGGAACCGACTCAGAACTAGACATGACCATCTGTAGCAGTTCTGCTGTAACCAAACACAGAGTAAGACACACACACACACACACACACACACACAAACCCAAAACACAATAAAACAGCTTTTAAACATAACATTATAGGGAACTAATAAGAAAGCACTACAGTATATCTGTGTTAAGGATAAAGTCAATATATATTCTGTTTTTTCTCTCACACACACACACACACACACAAACAATCACAATAAACACGCCGTGTAATAGGAGTGTGTGTGAGAGTGTGTGAGGGGGTGTGTACCCGCAGTATAACCTTAAAAACGTCTTTTTATTGTGCACACGTGTATCTAACAGCTTTTTCCTAAGATTTCCCTGAGAGCAGAGCCGAGATGAGCTTTGTGTAAGGATGGAGCGATGGACGATCATTTAGCCTTCGCGTGCGAATGTGTGCATCTCTATAAGATTGGTATGTGTGTGTGTGCGTGTGTGTGTATGCAGATGTTGGACACACATGAGAGCTGTGAGAGAGGCGAGGGCAGTAAAGGCGTCGTCGTTCCAGTCAACTCCGGGTTTTACGAGCAGCGCTCCACCCACGAGCTCTATGGTGAGACACATGGAGGGGTCAAAGGGCACGAGACGGATACCTGGAGTCGCTCACATTCTGGCCTTCATACTGGTCATGGACAATCGAACAAAACTGAGAACTCTTTAGAACTCTTTAGAAGAGCCGGCAAGTAATGTCCATCACGTTTTACCTACACTGACTCCTGACTAATCCGTGTGTGTGTGTGTGTGTGTGTCTGAGTGTGAGTGTGTGTGTGTTGGGGTGATTAAACACTCACACGGGGACCAAAGTGCTGGCGAGAAAGTGACGTTTGTTAGCGAGTAAACACAGAGAGATTTATGACATAACGAATTTAATATTCCTGTGTTGCAGTTAAATAGGTTTAAAGGAAAGTAAGTGAAAAATCATTTCCTTCTTTCTATCCGTGTGTCTCTCTGCCTCCGTCTGTCTGTCTGTCTGTCTCTGAGTACTTGTTTTTCTCTCTCTCTCTCCATCTCTCTTTCTTCCTGCACTTGCTTTAGTTTCATGTTTTTATCCTTTTCTTTCTGTATGTGTCTTTCTTCCTGCATTTATCCTGGCCTGTCTGTCTGTCTGTCTGTCTGTCTGTCTGTCTCTCTTTTCTTTCTGCCTGCCTCCACCCCAATCATTCTCTCTGTGTCTCTCTCACACTGTTTTCCCACCTTTTCTCTTTGTCCTTCTCGTCCAGTTTCTCTTCTTCTGTTTTGCATTATTTGTCTTTACTCTTGTCTGTCTGTCTGTCTGTTTTATCTTTCTATCTGTCTCTATTACTCTATTCACATTTGTCTGTCTGTCTGTCACATTTGTCTGGCACGAGTGTCTGTCTATCTTTTTATCTGGCCCTGGCGTTTCCTTTCTGTCTATATGTCTGTCTTTTTTCTCTTTGTCCCAGTCTATCTTACTCTCTCTGTTTATCTGTCTGTCTGCCCCGCCCCCACTCTGGCCCTCTACCATCACCTTCTGTCTGTCTATCTGTCTGTCTGTCTGTCTGGATGTCTCTCACTGTTTTTTCTCTTAGAAGAAAGTCTATCTTCCTTTCTTTGTGTTTATCTGTCTGTCTGTCTGTCTGTCTGTCTGTCACCCCCATTCTGGCCCTCTAACATCACTTGTCTGTCTGTCTGTCTCTCTCACCGTCTGTCCTTCTGTCTCTCATTGTTTGTTTTTCTTTTTCTCTCTGTCTATTTCCCTCTCTCTTTGTTTATGTCTGTTTGCCTCCCTGTTT
Organism: Clarias gariepinus; assembly: GCF_024256425.1. Taxonomy (NCBI): domain Eukaryota; kingdom Metazoa; phylum Chordata; class Actinopteri; order Siluriformes; family Clariidae; genus Clarias; species Clarias gariepinus. Next base: position 33,460,242 of record NC_071108.1, on the reverse strand, counting down.
CGCCTCACTCTATCCCTCTTACATCACCTGTCCATCTGTCTGTCTGTCTGTCTGTCTGTCTGACTATTGTCTCTCGTTGTTTTTTCCCTTAATCTCTGTCTATCTTCCTGTCATTGTGTTTATCTGTCTTCCTGTCTTTCTGTCATGCCCCCACTCTGCCCTTCTAACATTACCTGTCTGTCTGTTTGTCTGTCTGTCTCTTGGCTGTCTGTTATTGTTTTTTCTCCTTGTCTCTGTCCGTCTTCCTTTTTTTTGTGTTTATCTGTCCATCTGCTTCTCTGTCTCCCCCACTCTGGCCCTCTAGCATTACCAGTCTGTCTGTCTGTCTGTCTGTCTGTCTCTCTTTTTTTTCTCTTTGTCTCTGGCTATCTTCCTCTCTGTGTGTTTATTTGTCCATCTGCCTTTCTGTCCCCCTTACTATGTCCTGCTAACATCACCTGTCTGTCTGTCTGTCTGTCTCCCATTATTTTTCACTTTTTTCTCCTTCTGCCTTTATCTGTCTGTTTATCTGTTTGTCCACCCACCCTCTCTCTGTCTCTCTGACATTATCTCTCTCTCTCTCTCTCTCTCTCTCTCTCTCTCCCTCTTTAGAGAACTCTAATGGCAGTCCTAACACTGGCCCAGGTCTGAGGGTCTCCAGTGGAGCGATGGAGCCCTGGGGAGGAAGAAGCTCCACCACTGAACATCTCTGCACTTCCACTCCAAGCCTCAGCTTTCTGTAACACACACGTATAATAAGTGTGTATCTGAATCATTTACAGGATTATGAACTACTTTAATGCAGAGCTGTAACAGCTGTGTTATAACATCTGTAAGAGTCATGAGCACCTCACTGAACACAGAATAAATATGAAATATATGTTTAATATGATGCTTATTCATTCTATATGAGATGTTCGATCAGCGTACAGTCGCAGGTCATATTGTCTGGGAAGGAGAGAGACACACCCGGGTTCTGCATTCTTCATGAACTTTAGTGCTTACACAGCAGTTTTTACTTTTTTAGCAATCCACTGCCACGACATATTTCACTATTTTCCACTTACCTCAAATTTGTGGAGCTGGAAGGCTAATGAAGCTTGGAAAGAACTGAATCATGGGAAACATTCATTTCTTTCCTGAACCGTGTAAGGTCTCAGGAACTTACGGCACAAGGCGGGGGACTCAATCACAATCATACACTATGGGGAGTTTGGAAACACCGATCTGCCTGTAGGAGGAACCCGGAGGAAACGGAGGAAACCCACCAAGCATGTGGAGAACATGCAGACTCTACATGCACAGACCAGAGATGAGATTCGAACCCCTAACCCTGCAAAGGTGCCCGGGATTCACCCAGAAATGCTGAAACCCACATTGCTCACCTGTTTCCTTGGCAACATCTGACCTGTACGCGAAACACCATGGGATGATTATCAGCACCTCCACTTAGTGAAGAACAGGAGGCTGCTTTTTGGTGAGGGAAAGAACTGCAAAACTCCTGGTGGAGGGGTTTAGTATCTTAGGATGTAGCTCAGGTGCTCAGTTTGCAACATATCTTTCTGTTACAGTGACTTGCAAAAGTATTCATACCCCTTGAACTTTTCTCCATTTTGTCACGTAAACGTTCGTCATAAACGTAAATGTATGTTATTGGGATTTTTTTTGTGGTAGACCAACACAAAGTGGCACATCATTGTGAAGTGGAAGGAAAATTATTAAAATTAAATTTTAAAAAAGTATCTGAAAAGTTTGTCTGTGGTGGTTAAAGCTTGTTCTTGGAAAACACACGCTCTCTGATTGACGTCCGTTACCATGGCAACCCCGTTTGTTTGTCCTGCTCATTCCTCATCCTCAGCATTAAAGTGGGTGTGGTTTATGTGCTACCAGGGGGTCCCCCATTTGGTGCCCCCCAACACCATCAGATTGCAACTGTTGGACCTTTGAGCAAGGTCTTTCACCTGCAAGTGCTCAGATACAATCGGGCATTAAGCTAGCAACCGACCCCAGATATATACTGTATATCCATTGCACAATATGCCGGGCAGGACGTAGATGGAATCATTTATCCCCTAAGTCATTACTTAGTAGAACCACCTTTTTCTCTACCATCTTTCCACATCTGGCTCCACTGGATTTTAGTTAAGGGTATCAGTGTAAAGGTGGCTGAATACAAATGCATGGCACACATTTCGCAATTCCGTTTTCATAATGTCACTTTCATCCCTTTCACTTGTGCCACTTTGCATTAATTTCTTTACATAAAATCCAGATAAAAACATTTCCAGTACATTTGTGGTTGTAACGTGACAAAATGTGAAAAAGTTCAAGGGGTATGAATACTTTTGCAATGAATTGTAAGTTTATTCTCTCGCTCAGTCTACGTCCCTGTCCCTATGACCAGGAGTCAAAAGCTATAGGTAGTACCTGGAAGAATAAAGTTCCTCCACAGGGACTCTATGTGCTAGCCAAGCCAGGAAAAGCAATCGATTAGCGATTCAGGCATGTTACGAGGACGCCCCCTGGCTGCGTCTCAGAAGAGCTGACCTGGAGACCCTGGGGCAGACCTGAGACGCGCTGGAGAGATTATGTCTCACCTCACAGTCGGTCTGGGGATCCTCCAGGAGTAAGGCTGGAATCTCTGGCCTGGAATAGATGTCTAAACCTGAAACCGCCGTGAACCCCCACACCCCCCACACCCCCCTCCTCCAGAAAAAAGAAAATAAAAAAATGCGTGAATAATGAACGAATAATGAAATTTAACCGATTCGAATTCCTCGAGTCCTCGAGCAGCGGTGATAGTCATGAACATGAGCAGAGCATGTGTATGTGTTTTAGTTTGCATGGTAACACACACACACACACACACACACACACACTTACACACATACACATACACATAAAAGCACAGCTGTGACTTCGGTCAGTTCTCACACCCAGCTTCTGTACCGGTGCCAGAAAACCTGCAGTCCCACCTCACACACACACACACAGACATATCCAGCCTTGTTTCCATGTTGAGTGCTTAGCTTGACAGAGCTATGTGCCCGTAGGTACGCGAGCACGAGCAGTGTTTCCTCAGTGAGAAGAGATTTCCAAAGTCCATGCCTAAATCCACACACACAGGGATTTTCACCTCCACCTTCAGCACCCTGCTCTGGCAACGACGACAACAACAACAACAACAAAAACACGTCATCCTCAGGGAAGACCACAGCGCTCTGAGCGCCGATCACAGGATCACGGGGACCCTGAGGTGTAATTACACACACCGGATTCCTAAGAGCGCACTCAAAATAGTGAATCGGATAGCTTTTGAGTTCGAGGTCAGGGTTAGGGATTATCTAAATGGCTTGGTGTGTACGTTTCTTGGGATGGACCGCCGCTGCATATGGTTTCGAAAAAGAAACCACGCCCACTTTAATGCCGAGGATGAGGAACGAGCGGGACAAACAAACGGGGTTGCCGTGGTAACGGACGTCAATCAGAGTGTGTGTTTTACAAGAACAAGCTTTATTCATGCAAATTCAGTCAAAGCGCCAGTGTCGGTACAGTTAGTTCATGCATTAGGTCATGTTGTTATGGGAAACCAATCAACAACAGGTTAGCGCGATGAACCGGAGTCGCTGTTACTATCCGGAAACTAGATCACTTAGGCGTACGCGTCTTTTTTTAGTGGGATGCTCATGCTGGCCAGACTGAAATACAGACCTCTGTACAGAAATACTGTGTGTGTTTGTTTGTTTGTTCATATAACCAAGTGTCACTATGGTATAACGCGGTCACCAACAGCCAGGTAAACTCTTTGGAATGCGCTCAGGTCCCCCCCGTGAGTGTTGGTAATTTCGTCTGATGGCGTCAGGGTGTGTTTGGTCAGGGTTTTAAGGTCGGCTGCCTCCTCTGCGTGTTCACACACAGTAAAACGAGCCAACGTTGTTAGACTAGTGTGCGCGGTTGCCGGGCAGGAATGACGTCTCTGCAGCGTCTTGGTGCTCCAACGCGGCAGCTGCTGTATATCATACACACAAATGTGTGTGTGTGTGTGTGACTGATCTGGAAGCGTTTGACACAATTAGAGTAGTCCTGAGCACCAGGGAGGCTCTAGGATAAAGCCGTCTTTTGATGGCCATTGACTCAGGGAAAAAGTGAGCGTCTGCGAGGACAGCCTGGCTGAGGCTAACAAGCAAATCGTTGTAATCGTTGAGTAAACAAATGACCTGGTGGCTAGCTCACTGTTCCTGTGTTTGTAAGAGACTTAATTACCCCTGAGCTTGCCATCTTGCTTGGCATCATGGATTCAGCGTAACGCCATGTTCATTAGCACTAAGCATGAGTGCGTGTGTGTGTGTGTGTGTGTGTGTGTGTGTGAAAGTGGTGAGCCGTATTTGTTTACGCCATTCCTTCTGATTTTCTCAACAGGAGGTGCTCTGTGAGCGAGGACTACACACCCTGTGCTGGACACAGCAAAGCCAGTGTAAAGGAACTCCCTTTCGCACCACCACTCGGGTATTTGCTGTGGCGCCAGGTTCTAAAGAACGGGGCACCTCAGGTTCCTCTGGAGAAAGCCCACCGAGTCACTCCTGTGCTTACTGCTCCTAATTTGACCTCGTCTTTGCACAGTGACTCAAGGACGCCAGATATTTGGACTGTACTCTGACACTTATACTCGGACACCACTTGGAGTTTGAATGGTAAATAAATCTTTATGGCAGAATCGCCATAAAAGTGTATTGGAGCAAGCGTATGAAAACTCAGGCTTTAAATTTGAGGACTTGCAAATTTTCCAGTAGCTTCATGGATTCTGTGTGAAATGAAAGAATGTCAAACATGAAGCGAGTCTTTGCTAACATGCCTTGTTTTTTGTCTTTTGTGAGCATAGCTAGCTTTCAAGGAGTTGACCCAGGTTCGATTCCCAGCCTTTATTATGGGGGAGTGATGGCTCAATCGGTTAAGGTTCAGGGTTACTGATCGAAAGGTCGAAGGTTCAGGCCCTAGGTTGCCACAGTTGTGCCCTTGATCTGCTGCAGGGGGCGCTGTATGCTGGCTGACCCTGCGTCCTGACCCCAGGGATTTCACTGTGCCGTAAGGCAGTGAGTGGTCCCCAACCTTTTTATCACAGCGGACCGGTCAACGCTTGATAATTTAACTGCGGAACAGAGGGGGCATGAACCGCCAGATAAGCCTTCTGCATGTTAATGTGTTCGCTAATACTCACAAGCTCTACTCCTCTCCAGAACACCAGTAAGCGACCCATTCCTCGTCACTGAAATGTGCTGCGGTGACTTCTTTCCTGAGAGAAATCTTCGCAGCGGCTCTCGTAATGGCACGCAAGAGAGAATCCGGTCATTTCTTAAAAGAAAAAGTTTTTCAGATAATTCATAGAACGGAAATCTTTAATTATTTATTATGCGGCCTGGTACCATTTGCTCCATGGACCGGTACCGGTCCGCGGCCCGAGGGTTGGAGACCACTGCTGTAAGGTACATGTGACAAATAATTAAATCTTAATTGGTGTATGGGCCAGGGTTTGAACAAGCCAGATATTTTCCAACCTAAAGTGACCTCATATAAGAAAACTCTCTCGAGGCTTGTCGTTCAGCTCCGCTGTTCTTTGGAGGGGGCGTGGTTCAGCAGTAGCTCATTTACATAAACACTGAAACAGCACATTTGCAGGAGGAGTGAAATAAACGGAGTTTCAGGTGTATTACCTGAGGGGTATTTCAGCTGGAGTGTTAACACACATACACACACACACACCCGAGTGGTAACCTATTAAAGAAATGGTAAAACATGGGACCTTTAAGTACATGCTGTTTCTTGAACGATCATGAGTCGTTTCTGATCTATAACACTTTTATAGACCTCCATATGTAAAAATCGTTCTCCTGCAGGCCTAGGAGAAGGTAACATCTCCCAAACGGTCCAGTCCAGCATATGTTCAGGCGTGCTGATCTATAAACCCTGTAAGGTTAATACAGTCATCCATCTGCTCATCACAGCTGTGTGCTAAGGCTGATAAACATCTAGCACCTATCTTACACTTGGACATCTTCCTGATTTAAACCTAACGCTCGAACACAAACTGAATAACAGCTGAACACTCTGAACCCGACATGAGGAATTTTTGTGTGACTTTCGACCTTTTGAGTCTTGTGTGTCAGTGCTGAGGAGGGTCAGGGTTCAGTGAGACACAGCTGACTCCACACACACACACACACACACTCCGTCCTGTTGCATTGGCATGTCTGAGACGGTCGTCCGTTAACCGACAGTTAACTTAGATGCAATTTTATTCATTTGTAATAGAAAGGCAGAAACGTTTTTTTTTTTCTGTCAATCTGTCCATCGCACACATCCGTTGTTGTTCGCCTGCCATGCTGATGCAAATCCTGGTGAGTCAGTGGAACACCGATTCCGTTACAGCTCAGAGGGAAAAAACAAACTGCCTTTCTCTCTTTCTCTTGGTCTCTCTCTCTCTCTCTCTCTATCTCTCTCTCTCTATCCTTCTCTCACACACACACACATATTGCACACCCAGAGTTCCTGTTTGCTCATTCCGTCTATACAGTATGTCCATCATCACAGGTGTGTTTGGCAGGATCTTAGCACCCAGGTGTGAACTGGAGGCGATATGCATCAGCCGGCCTCGCTAAAACACTCACCATGAATGAGAACCAAATAAATGATTTCTGGCACAAAAGGCAAGCTTTTTTTATTCTCACCTACCATCGCTGATTTACAAGGGTTTCTCAAGTGCTTTCCTTTTTTTTTTTTTTTTAACAGAAGCAAAAAGATTCATTTTATTATAGGCCTCTTCCAAATGGTTGAGATGTTGCTTTATGGTAAAAATATGAATATGTTTTCAAATTCCAAAGAATTTCAGAAAAAGTCAAACGCTGTATAATGCATTTTTTTGGTGTGTGTGTGTGATGGTGCAGGAGCACAAGTGTTTTTGCACGTTAGATCCCCCTTAGTGGAAGCTACAAGTTTAAACTGAATTTAACTGAGCAGCGGAAGCTCAGAGGGTTAAAGCACTTACTGAGTTACTGATCAGAAGGTCGACGGTTCAAGCTCCAGCTCTACCAGGTTGCCATTGTTGGGCTCTTCAGCACTTAACCCTATCTCCTACAGGATGTAGGGTATTAACTACAGCTCCAGGGATGCTGTATCATGGGTGACCCTAAACTCTGACCTCAGCTATGCAGTTTCACTGGGCATAATGTATAAGTGACAAAACTTGGTGGGCAAAATCATGGTGTGCTACAAAGCAATTGAAAAGGCATAGTGCTTGAAGACACAGCAACATTTAGTAGACTTTTTTTTGCAGAGCATACTATCTTAACCAAATGGTAGAGATGGCTCAATTAGGTTGAGTGCTATATATATATATATATATATATATATATATATATATATATATATATATATATATATATATATATATATATATATATATATATATATACATGAGTGCTATATATATATACATCAACATATATATGGGGTCTTGCAAATTTCTTTGTTTTTGTTTAGTGATTTATTTTCTACATTCTGCAACACTACTGGGGATTTCAAAACTATAAAATAACACATATGAAATTAGGTAAGTACGTAACGACAAGAAAAACAACAGTTAGTTGTTATTTTAAGACACAGAGGTCAGACTTTCTGTTAAAGTTCTTGCAAGAACAGTATTGTCAAGTGCATTTGCAAAATCCGTCAAGCACCATAATGAAACTGGCTCTCATGAAGGCCGTCCCAGGAGGGCGAGACCAAAACCTACCTCTGCCGCAGACGAGAAGTTCATTTAGAGTTATCAGCCTGAAAAATGACCAAATAACATCACCTCAGATTAGAGGCGTTATGAAGTCTTTACAGAGCAGAAGTAGCAGAAACATCTCAATATCAACTGTTCAAAGGAGATTAATGAATTTTTTGGACGCCTTCAGCATTCCTTTACAATGTAGAAAGAAATAAAAATCAGGAACGATCATGGAGTTAGAAAGTGTTCTAAAACTTTTGAACGTTAGTGTATATATAGAGAGCAAGGCCCTTAACCCTCAACTGCCCGGATATAATAATAAGATTAAAAAAAAATTATATAGTAAATGTATTTACAGTATACTGTATATAATACTTTTTAAGTATATAATTTCCCCAATAAAAGATTGGGGAAAAATGCTTTCTTTTCTTCCACTATTTAAGGAGACTTTTGGGACACCAGTATATTATATATGTATATGGATATAACAAACAACAAAACTAATCAAAATGATATATCAATTAAAACATTTTCCAACCATAGCAATGCACCTAAAAAGTCTGTAATTTTGCACAGAATATTTTTTTATCCATGAAACAGCACCCTTTTGAAAACAACCACCATCCTGTCCAGGTAGCTGCAAAAAGTAAACATAAAACTCCTGCATAAATGACTGCAGGATCCTGCCCCTGACACACACCCCTACCGTTCTTATCTGTTCATCACGCATGTAGAAATACAGGTATTTTCATTTGTATTCTCCAACATCTCTAATATCCTGGTAATCTTTTGTTTTCTTCTTCATAAATCCAGCGCTCCAGGACGTACAGTATGATGCTTTCCAACCTCAGCCTGCTCAAGTAGTCAGGACTGAAGTATTAAAATGACCCTGCGCATTCCGAGCACTTAAACACACCACTGAACGGGTGGCTAGCGTTGAATTAGCTACGCTCCAAATGCAGCTTTAATTTCAAAATATGCTAAGTGAAACCAGTTGCACACGGCCTCAAGAATGATGGCTGAGGATTTTAACACATGAACAAAAATTTGTATGATTGAGCAGTAATACAGTAAAAACCTTAGAAGAGCTCGCGCGCCAAAGTGTGTGTTTGAAGGCAATCTTTCTGAACAATGTCTAAAATTTTTCCAGACACCAACTGCAGTTGCCGTGCTATTCTTGGACGAAAATGGCTGTTTGGGTGATTAAAGAGCTGTGCGGTTAAACACAACAGGGATGATTTTTCTTTTCTTTTAGAGCACTCAACATGATGAGCTGTAATTGTCGAAGACATGATGATGATGATGATGATGAGGATGATTAATGATTAAAAATTGAAAGACAGTGGAAGGGAAAAGTACTGTACGGTATTGTACTACAAACCCACTACAGATTTATCCAAATCTGAAATGATCGTTTGAACTGGAGACTCCTTCCCAATTCATAAATTCCCCCCAAAAAGGTTACAAAAACATCTCCGTACTGAAAACATTGCCATAGCTACGATTATATGCATTCATTTGTTAAATTAGACATCTGCTTCCTATCTCGCTTAGATTAAGTTGTGCATTCACCATACACGCTGTAAATGATCTGTTACTACGGCAACAATACCGTATTAGAGCGAACGCAGAACATTAACATTAATGAGGTGCAGCTTGATACGCAAACCGAAACAGAGTGAGCGGTGTGAGGTTGTGTGGGAGTGTGTACGAAAGTGTGTGTGTGTGTATCGCTTGCCTATTCTGACTTTCCCCTGCTGGTGGAAATGTTTGTCTGGAGCACTAACAATGGCTGGGATCGAGCCAGACTGTCCGAAATGCCAAACTGCCCCGTTTCTCTTTCTCACTCCCCCAGTCTCACTGTTTCATTCTCTTACTCTAAGACTTAAATCACTTACACACACACACACTTATACACACACTCACAAACTGCCCCTCCTTTCGTCCTCCTTCTTACACACACATCCTGCTTTTGTAGGTCCGGAATCTGTGGAATTTCAACTGCGGTCGCCGCCCATGGCGAATCCTGATACAAGGTGCACCTGACCAAACTGGCGATATTGTACGAAATGAAGGGCCGCATGAAGAATTCTTACCTCCCCCCTACACACACACACACCTGTTCACTGATACACTGCTTTTCACTCATCACCTTTTCAGATCTGGGTCTCATATATGTATATATGACCACCCTCACTTCTGCAACATAAAACACACACACTGCATACATGCACACATTCTCCAATCACTGTTTTTACCTGGATAAGCATCGAGCACCTGCTGCCTGCTTACCTACACCACACACTTGTCATTAACACACACACACACACTTCACGGCAGCCTTCACTCTTCACCTTCCTCTAGGACCCGCTCGCGTATCTGAGTGTCGCTCTCATCCCGAGCGCGGCACGACAGGCCGGGGCGCGCGCCCACAACGCAAATGATTATCAGATTTTTTTCTGGCTACGATCGCCATAAACAAGCACGGAAATCTGATCTTCCATCAGCATTCCTGCTTTGAGATCTTTATGAAGCACAGACCCTCGCCTACATTACGTACAGGTTTAATTTTTAACATTCCAGGGTTCGATGTTTTGACTACACGAATGTGATTTTTAGGCCAAATAAGGGCTCTAAGCTAAATCACCAGGACAAACTTTATCCTATTAAGCGTAGCGGATAACAATTCTGTTTTCATATACGGAAATATTCCCGGCATGAAAACCATGCCATTAGGACATAATAATCAGTAATTTTGTTATTTGAAGCTCGAACAAAACAGCAAGCTTTCTGGAGTAAACAACAGTCTGATCTATCCAATCTCCAACCGCAAGAATGAGGTCAGATGTATCTTGTTACAAACGAGATGGAACTCTGATGGTATATGAAAACAACAAACTCAGTCTGGTACAGGTGTAGTCCATAAATATCATGTGAAGATTGGGCTTGTACAATACACATCATTAATAGAGAAAAAAAACAAGAATTTGCTCCACAAGTCATTTATTTTAAATTTCTGAAATTAACACTAACACTTTCGGTTGCCATCGGCAAGTTTCTGGCAGAATTCTGGTTGGATGGGTGACCACTCTACTTGGCAAAATTGGTAGTGCTCAATTAAATGTGTCGGTTTCCTGGCATGGACTTGACTTTTGAACACGCTCCAAAATTTCCGAGGCTCCAAAAGCTTAACGTTAGCCAGCTTTATCCATTCCACATCCAGCTTTGATATGCCTTTGGGGTCATTGTCTTGTTGGAACACTTTAAAAAATGTGGAACCACATTTCAACCAGTTAGATGATGATTTGTGGCTCTGCTGAAGAATTCTGAGGTTCTCCTTTCCCTCCTTCATTATTCCATCCACTTTGCACAGTACACCAGTTTTTTCTGGCAGCCAACCAGCCTCAGAGCGTGATACTACCACCACCATGCTTAATAACTGCTACAAGGTTCTTCGGGTTGAATTCTTTGACCACGTGTTCAGTTGCAAGATTTATTCAAGCTTGAAGGTGTGGACATTGGAGGAGCAGCTTTCAGTTCATGGCAGGCTTATGTCTTGGTGGTTCCTGTGTTGTTCCTGACCATACAAAACTGTTTCCTCTCAGCAGAGGGTGACAGTTTGGGTCTTCTTCTGGTCGTTTTACCTCCAAATGACTCATACAGGTACTTATGTACAACAGTTTGAACTGATCTTGGAATCTGTAATAGTTAAGAAACGGCTCCTAGACACATTCCTGACTTGTGTGAATCTTTCATCCTCTTCCTCAAATTTGCACTGAGCTCCTTTGACTTCTCCATTGTACTGTGTCTTCGTCAAGCCAAGCAATGAGTGCTATCACACAAACCTTTTTGATGTTGCACGGTGAAGCTACCAGATGGACTCCATCATCATTACTAACAGGAAGTTCAGAAGTCTTTGATTTAGCAAATTAAGACAAAAAGACATTATAGGACCCATGGAATTGATAACCTAATACCATTTGTTTACTCTGTCAAATTCAGAAAACTCTAAATGAATTATAAAGTAAGTTGTACAGTTATTCTGCCCCATGAAAAAAAAAATTCAAAGAAATGAATTCAAGCCCAAAATTGATAAAAGGATCTTATTTACAGTATGTTGAGTTAAAGTAAACCCCTGACTGCAACCATGCATCTAATCAGGAAGACACCGATACTGTATGATCAGATACATCAGATTCAAATAAGACCTCTTCTTGCTCAGAAAGGTAGCTTATTCATAATCAGAGTTTTGAAAACGTAATTCCTAGGTCCTGCCTGACCTATTGCAAAACAAAACACCTTTTAAACTCTTTTAAAAGTGACAATGGGAATGTTTGGCTTTTCCTCCCAAAACATGGGAACCAAGGTTTCCTGGAACGCTGCCCGCCTCTAGGAACTGCTTTGAGGGAGTTCTGCAGCTTGACAGGAAGACCTTCTAGCAGAAGGTGTGTAAGGATAGTGCAGTGTGTGTGTTGAGAATTTGTCAAGAGCCTGTTGAGTTGTTTATGGGGATTTCCTTCTCCATCTGCATCACCACTTCCTATTACAGAGGAAAGCCATACGGCCGAGCAGGAGTTCCCTCCTCACTTGTTCCACTATAACGCAGTAGTGTCTGTGGAGCAGGAGTTCCCAGCGCTGGTCAGTGGGTTCCTTTCGTTTAGTGCTTTCCCTAATCTCAAAAGCAGCGCTTGATTTGAGACAGGGTGTAGCTTATTAATAAAAACCTGTCCTCAAACCTCTTTCATGTTTTCTAAATTAACTTTACTTTTCAATATTGCTCTAGATTTTAGAAACTGACATGCTACGAATGACTTTATCAACAACTTTAAACAACAACTGGTTTTGTAGAAATGTTTACTTTTATGGGTGACGAGGCAAAGTGGCACAATGCACAAGATGATGTCTTTTGGCGCACTGACTTATGACGGTTCAGTGGTTAAGGCATTGGACTATGGTTTGGAAGGTCCCAGGTTCAAATCCCATGACCACCAAGTTGTCCCTGTTGGGGCCTTATGCAAGGCCCTTAACCCTAAAAAGTGTAATGAAATAAAAGATGTTGATCTTGAAAAAGTTTTTTGCCAAATGCTTAAATGCAAGGTCAGTGCTCATCTGTTGGCTTATTACAAAACTAGTCTCAAAACTTTTTGACACCACCTCGTCCTCCCTGACCGGGACCTTCAGGGGTTAACAGGGGTTAACAAGTCCAAATGCGTCAGGAATCCCAAATCAACTGCATGAAGTGTGCTGTGTGTTTGGTAGATCTGAACTAAACTGAGCCAAAGGACCAAGCTGTAGCACTACTACAATTGCATTTAAACATTTGACAGACGCTCTTATCCAGAGCGACTTACATTTTTATCTCATTACACATCTGAGCTGTTGAGGGTTAAGGGCCTTGCTCAAGGGCCCAACAGTGGTAACTTGGTGGTTGTGGGGTTTGAACCTGGGATCATCCAAACTGTAGTCCAATACCACTGAGCTACCCCTGGCCCCCTACTACTCATCTGCAGACGTGTCCCAATAAACAAGAAGAGAAAATAAACTCTGAATGTGATAAAGGAAACGTTTTCAAACTAGATCTTATCTAGCTATTTGAGCATGAATTTAACATTCTCTTAATATAATTTTTGTCGAGTAAAACAGTAGTGCAGGGTTAAGCTACATTACTAGCTACATCCTCTAGGGGCAGCAGTGGCTCAGTGACAGGGTTCTTACGCATTATGAAAGCAGAAAAATCCGCCAGTGTATTGAGAGCTGATCCTACGCCCAGAATAAAAACCTGTGCCATGTCAAATGTGCAGATCGTGTAGCCTGACGTGACGACCCCTAATGGCAGAAGCTGAAATAACATCTATATTTATTCTTTATGACACAAGTAAGCTAGCTAGCTAGCTAATAGTTTAATATAAATGTTTTTTTTTATATAATGGTAGAGTTGTATTGTAATTTTATGTATTTGTAAAAACTACAATTTGTCCACTGCTAACACCGCTTACGAAGGTTTGTCAAACCGCTCGTTAAAGAGCAAAATACTTCAGAAAGGTCTGATTTGATTCAAGCCCTAAAATAAATTTTAGTTTTTCGTCTTTTCCATGACCTATTGTTGTTGTTTATAAATATATCCAGAATTTATCCCACATGAAATTTTTTTTTGTCATGTTAATGAACCAGGCTGGTTTGCCAGGGCCTGACCATCTGTGCAGGACCATTACAGATGCTTATATTACAAACGTCCATCATCCATTAGGCCCAGCATTTATGCCACGGTGTCTGAAGGGCACCGTGACACATCGCAGTTATACAGCTTAGACATGAACTACATTACATTCTCGCTTAAACTATGATTATTAACAATCAGGAGGCAGCATGTGATGGTGCTTTTCGTCTTTTTAATCAGTTTGTTCTTATCATTGGCTGGAGATTGTGGTTTGATTTGTGTATTTCACAACAGCTAAATCAGTGCCGTGTACTAACTGGATGTTTTCTTTTTCTTAGCACTATTACCTAACTGAAATATCTGTGTGTGTATGTGTGTGTGTGTGTGTGTAAGAGAGAGAGAGAGCACTTCCTTAGTCACTTTGCTCAATTTTCTGTGCTCTTATGTCAGAGTGGGCCTGTCTCTCTCTCTCTCTCTCTCTCGCCCCCCTCTCCCTCTCTCTCCCTCTCTCTCTATAAGGTGACCCGCTCCAGCTGTGATCCTCCATAAAGCTCCACGAGCCACACACTCACACCGGCTCTCTGCAGATCACACTCTAGACTTCTAACCAGTCACTCGGTTCCTTAAGCTGGAAAGAAAAAGACAACAGCAATAACGAAATCAACATCGATAAATCGAGGAGTCTGGACATCCTGGATATCTGACATCTGGAACTGTTGCTGGATTAATTGTTTTTTTTTGTTTTGGAATATTAGAAATTCTTCTTAGGACGCTGAGAAAATCTTTTCTCCAAGGAGTGTAAGGATGCAGGCAGTTGTGTGCGGAGTGCTGCTGCTTATTCTCTGTGCTGCTGGAGACGTAAGTACACAGGATCCATTCTGTAATCTGTTTTTCCTTTTTTTCTTTTAGTCAGACTCCTGACTAATGTAATTGACCGGTGCTTGAATGAAAATTGTGAGCCATTTCGTAATTAGCCATCATTTTGACAATGAGGCTTTTCACTATGGACACGGTCATTATAATGATTTATAACTCGAGGAACATTCTCATTCGCGAGGTCTACATTGGGACACACACGCACAAAAACTGTGACGTGCATGACAGGTTTCATGGTGGTCTACTATATGTCTGAAGTTTACAGGACAAAGTAAGCCCATGCATTCAGTAACTGCCTGATCAGGGGGCGTGGCCTAAAATTAGGCTACTGCTTTAATTATATTTTGGAGAACTGAAAAAGCTTGAACATTTTCCAGGGGAGGTACAGACTAAATATAATACCTGTGTGAGCAGGATAATAATAATAATAGTTATCATCTGGAGTGATGAGACAGTCATAGACAGGCTACTGGGCATAGTGATAGGGTTCATTTTTAATAAGCCACTCCCACTTTGGGTTCAAATCCAAATATTAACCAGATCCAGATCTACTAGTAGATACAGTTACTGTGTGAAACCTCAATCACAAGAGGCAAGGTCACTACAGTGCACCAAACAGTTGCAATGGTGTGTGTGTGTGTGAGTCTGTCTCAATCCTTCATCACTTTCGATATGTTGACCCAGACGCAGCCTTCTCCGTCTCGCACATCTGTCAGACATTTTGACTACAACTGCAAGCATGTTTAGGGTCATGGCTTTGTCGCTTCACAGCAGGAAGATTTTTATTTACCTTTTATTTATACAAGTAATTTTTAACCTAAGCACATTGCAGCTATCCAGCAGATGATACCGTTCAGAGCCTTTCCCTCACCCTCTCCTCCTTCCTCATGCTGTGCTTCACCAGGTGGTACGAGGCTGTCCAGGGTCGTGCTCGTGCCCCACGACGCCCCCCTCGTGCCCGGTGGGAGTGAGCTTGGTGCTGGATGAGTGTGGCTGCTGTAAGGTGTGTGCGCAACAGTTTAACCAGGAATGCAGCCCAGACAAACCCTGCGACCATATTAAAGGCCTGCGCTGCCACCTAGGGGCCGGAGGTGACCCACAACGCGGCCTGTGCAGAGGTGAGAGGACAATAAAAATGTTTACTACAAGATAAGTTATGGCTACTTTATTCCACTGAACAAACCTTAGAACTCCAGCCAGTAAATTTCTCTAAACCAAAGTTCACTCTTTGAAAAGAAGGAGGTTCCTCAAGAGGTTCTTTAGACACTTAAGGATTCTCAAAACACTTTCTCATGGTAAAAACTTTGTCGTAAGGTTCTTCACTGAACATTAAGAAAGAGACGAATACTTGAGGACTTTTAAGGAACCTCTTTCTCTAGGAGAAAGCTACTCAAGAGTTCTTAAGATACTTAAGGGTTCTTCTCTTGTTAGACATTCTACTCAGTACCAATACTCAAAGTAGAAATCATGTTGTAAGGTTCTGCGTTGATATTTACAGGATTGCCCAAGAGGAACCAACTGAAGAATGCTTCATGGTGCTATGCTTGATGCTCTAAATAACATTGGTCCTTTTGGCTCAAGCTCCACAAGGTCCACCTAGAAACTAATATTTTTATTTGGCTTTTTAAAGTTGTACAGTAGCATGTTTTCTTCCAGATAGAATCTCTTGGGAGACCTGGAACTATTCATGTACTACAGAATAAGAAAGATGTACCAATGGTTCCTACTGAGGATTGGCACCAAGTAGAACTACTAGGACTTGAGGATAAGGCTCATTTTTTTAAGGCTCAGATTATCTTGATAAGTCGATGTATCCACTTGTGTTCCCGTAGCTGAAGCTCAGGGTCGGCCGTGCGAGTTCGGCGGTCGCGTGTACCAGCATGGTGAGGATTTCCAGCCCAGCTGTGAGCATCAGTGCAGCTGCATGGATGGCGTTGTGGGCTGCATGCCGCTCTGTCCACACCGCATACCCCTGCCCTCCTGGCCTTGTTCCAACCCACGCCTGGAGCTGCCACCTGGCCGCTGCTGTGAGGAGTGGGTGTGTGACGACGACAATCGCATCAACGAAGAGCCCCGTGACTCACCATCTGTGCAAACGCATTCAAACTACATCAACAAACTGCTGCACACTTTCAACCTCGTGGCCAGGGCAGGAGACGCCTTCCAAGGTGAACCAGGTCTCAGTAAAGTGTTAGTTCAAAATAAGATCCTGTGTTAACTATCACAAACGGTTAACAATTTTCATACTGGAACCTGATTGGCTCTTTCTATTTAGATGGTTAGCACATCCTGGGATGTTCTTTAAAGATCTCAGGCTCGATAACTCATCCTGCTTGTGTCTTCTTTTATTTGCGCAGAACGGACATTGCTGCCTGTGTCTCAAGTTCCTTTTCCGTCCGCTAAGTGCGTCCATCAAACCACGGACTGGTCCGAGTGCTCCGCCTCCTGCGGGTTTGGCTTCTCTAGCCGCGTGACCAACATGAACCCGGAGTGTAAACTCGTCCAGGAGATGCGTCTCTGTCAGATCCATGAGTGTGGCCCTCTGCCGTTAGTCAAGGTAAGAAGCAGGGTCTAGCCTTAATCTAATCTCTAGAGAAAGGGGATAGAGATTTCATGTCTCATTGGTTTAATGTAAACACGTTTACTTGCTTTGCTGATTCTGAACCAACACCAGGATAAAAACACGGCGCAAACCAGCTGTCGCTAACAAAATCGTTGTCCGTCGATGTCTTCTTTGCAGAAAGGCAAGAAATGTAGACGGATGCTGAGGGCCCGAGAACCGGAGCACATCTCGTTCGGTGGCTGCACTACACTCAGGCGGTACCGGCCCAAAACGTGTGGCACGTGCACTGATACAAGATGCTGTCGTCCGTCCGAGACTCGCACCGTGCGTTTGCGCTTCCGCTGTCCTGATGGAGAAAACATCACACGTAACGTCATGTGGATTCAACGCTGTCGCTGCAGCAAGAGCTACTGCAGCGCGAACGGCAACAACTCGCTGCCTTCTGTTAGCCTGCACAACGACATCCACACTTTTTCACACTGATCACAGACACACGTTACACTTTACACAAAAATACATTTGCACCCCCTCGTTAAAAAAGGCATTTGAATATAAGTTGTTGTTGTTGTTTTTTTTTTTTTTTTAAAAAGGCGTTTACACAATTTTGGTTGTAAGCTAAGACATATTTGGTGTCTGAATGTAGCTGGTTTAGCTTCTTTTTTGCACTAGCACTGTGACACTAATTCAGTTAGATGCTAATTGTGCTAATTCTGCTAACAGTTAAGCAGACGTAGGTGTCTGTCATGCTAAATTATTTCCGTAAATGACTGCATGATAGGGAAGGGAACCGCCAGGGACCACCTGATACCATATTATGCCGATACCTAGGAGTCGATTCGATTTGTATTGCGATTCTTCATTTTGTTACTACTCTAAACAAACGTAGCAAACAATTTGCTCCAGATAGGACGCTATGCTGCTACACTGAATTGTTTAAAGCCTACCACCGGTAGGATTCTAAAGGAACTGCATCCTTTCTTCCACCCCAAATAGAAACAATTTATAGACATTGCTTTAGACATCACAACCTCCATCCATGGAAGGAGCACGACAAGAGCTTCTGTGCTGCATGTTTTTAGCTAAAGTGCAATTGCTCATATAATTTCCTGTTCCAGGCACCAAACATGTCTTAATAATTGTGTAAATGTATTTTTAGTTTTTGCCATAATGACGATGAGACGTTCACCAGGAGTGAAATCTCATAAACCTCCTACGATGGGGGTCTTTTCTCCCTCCTGCTTCACCCGAGAACGTGTTGTGTCTTTCTGCCGGGTGTGTGAGTGTGTTAGAGGGTATGACTTCTGCTGAAACACTGAACAACTCGGCTACTGGACTTCTAGAGACCGGTTCCTGCTGGGACCTGACATGTTGGACGCTTACCGTATTTTACGGATTATAAGAGACTTTTTCAGTGGCGTAGGTTGGAATAATTTTAGGAATTGAACGGGAAATTATTTCAACCAATGTTAATTATGTTAATCATAACCTTAAGTTCTAAGTGCTTTTTGGTCATTCTTTTATTTGTTTTTTTTTTTTATACCAAAAACAGACATTTAAAAATACGACATAGTTTGTTCTTGGATTACTGTTTTAAAATCTAATTTTGAGAAATGGAAAACAAATCAAAGGGTTCAAAATTTTTTTTATTTTTATAGAAACACATACAAAATTTCAATGTAACTTTGGCTCTTTATATTTAAAAAAAAAGAACTGCGCTTTGATCATAGATTATGAAACATTAACCAAAACATTAATTATGATTTTTTTTTTTATTCTTACTGACACTAATATTGACCAAAAAGTACACAATTTACCAACAAATCCTATGGTAAGTTCATAAGATTTGTATTATATTTTGTACTATTTTTGCATCCTAACAGCTAGCCGCAAATAACAGCGTAACAGATGCTCGTTTGCAGTTGACCTTTTATTAACATTGTTTTATCACAATTTCTTTAGAGTTTTTGCAAAATGTTGTGTAACTCCAACGGGGGCATTCAAGTCAAACCTATACGTTTGATTGTGCAGAATAGCAGAACACAGTTATGAGAGTAAAACTCCCTTTATTCCTCTATATAATCCCCTGATACACTAATGCACCTATCCCAGTGTTTCACTAGTGCTTGGACACCATCAAGGTAGAAAGTTTTCTCAGTACTCTGGAGCCATGATCAGACTTCCTGCTTCATGGCCGAAACCCCGGCCTCCCAGGAACTCCTTGAACAGGAGGAAAAGACATGTGGAAACGTCTTTGAGCGAGGTCAGGACTGTACGGGGGACGTGGCAATGACTCCCAGCAGTGTTCCTGTAATGTGCATGTGGTGTTGGTGTTGAAAGTTATCCGGCAATTTTCAGGGATCAGGTGTTCCACTTGCTGAATACTCACAGAAATGACTGCAGCGGGCTCAGAGCCATGCTTCGGCCTTTTAAAATGCATACATTGGTTTAATGATGAACCTCCGGGTTTGCCTTGAACGCCCCTCATATTTTAACATTTACAAACTGTTTTTTGGACTACTGTAAAGCAGCATTAATACCTGATTTTTTTGCTCAAGGTGATGTTATGTGATTTCACATAAAATGTTCATTTGTAATCATGGCTAGCTAAATTAGTTTTCCACAAATATTTAACTTTAGGAAGATTACAATCTTTATGATTCTCTCAAGCCTCGAATGTTTTTTCGTGAATCTGATCAACATTTAGTGCAGAATTCATAATTCTTTAATATTAATCGTAAGTTGGAACCTATGTACTGAACTTATGTTTTCACAAACATATAATTTCTTCCTGACTTTCTATCACAGTCGATAGGAAAAAGAACGACGAGCACTAGCATGAGAAAAGCGACAAGCACTTCTTATATCTTAAGGAGTTGGACGTGGACATGGACCTGATTCAGTCCACAAAAACAGTCTGTTGAGACAAGATGGACATCGGATGGGTTCATCGGTTCGAGCGAAACAAATATTGTTTAACTTTGTATTATCCAGTGTATTGTACGTGGTTATGTTGTGCTTTGGTAATAGACTACAGGAGTGCTTCACTTCCTCGTGTGTGTCATTACGTGGTTATTTGTGGAGAAAGAAGTCTACAGTCAGACTGTACAGATACAGATGATTATGATTGTGTATTATTAGATGATATCTAGAACATTAAGGCTTGCATTTCCTTTTTGTACAGTATACTGGCTTCACGGGCAGTGGAGTGACCACGATTATAGAGATTGCTCCATTTTTCGGGGCGTACTTACTTTCGATTTTCTGAGCTGCTCTCTTGTGTAAGAGTGTATTGGAGTGTATGCGTGTATGTGTGTCTGCGTGTGTGTTCTATTTACCATGTTGGCTGGCGTTGACCTTCAGTGTTAAAGTCAAATACAGTAAATAAAGTATTTAAAACAAGATGTGTTCCTTTGTTTTATTTGTTTACATAGACAGAGAGACAGACAGACAGACACACAGACAGACAGACAGACACACAGACAGACACACAGACAGACAGAGAGATAGAATTATTATGTATAATGTTTATTTTTACTTTCATATAATTTTGCCCATTTTTGTTATAACTGCCTGTCAAAGTGAGTGTCTGAGTTGATGGCTGGCAAAAATATTGGCACCCTTATTTCATGGACCTATTAAGTCTGGGGTGGCGAACCTGTTTGCCATAATGAGCCAAAAAAAAAAAATAAAATCTTTATCACTGCCAAGAGCCACACAACAGATGTGCAAACAACAGTAGCACAATAACTTATACAGTAAACTTAACTACATAACACAATAGTTTTCATGGATTTAAATCAGCCTACCTCTTTTTATTTGACTCAGTGGGACACCTGACAGTCCTTGGTTTCCACAAAGGTCTGGCTTGTATTCAGTTGGGGCTATTCATCGTAACTCTTTCACATATGTGTCAGTAAGCTTTGATTTCACTTGTTTTAGTGTAAAAAAATGTGATTGAAGGTTATAGGTTGACCCAAACACTGACAGTAGTTTGAGTGCAGCCTGTTTGACATTGGGATATCTCTCAACCGGGCCAGTCTTCCAAAACTCCACTGTTCCTTCCTTCAGAGCGCTTTTCGGTCTGTCATCCTCAGAAAGTTCGATTACAAGTATTTCAAGCTAAGATGCTGCTTCATCTTCTACTAAAGTCTGATTCAGCAGTGAATGGGTTGATCAGAAATGTAATCTGTGGTCTTTTTTGCCGTAGGTTGGAGAATCCCTCCTCGAAACCTTTCTCAAGATTTTCAAGCAGTGTTGCATATCATGCAGTACCCCCTTTTATAACCTCTGCTGCTTGTCCACTTGCCTTCAACAATGTTGGAAAATGTGTGAAGTCTCTCTTTTGGAGATGTGTCCTGAACAGCTTGAGTTTGTTGACAAATGTGAAAACCCCCTGCACCAGGCCAGGCAGCATCTTTAACTTCCCATGCAGATCCACATTCTGTCCCTTCAGATGATGCAGAATGTCGACTAAAAATGGCAAATCTGAAATCCAATGGGGAACATGTAGCTCAGGATAGTTCTTATGTTTCTCTGCAAGGAACAGCTTCACCGGATTCAAAAGCTCAAAGAAATGAGAACCACATTACCTCTTGAAAGCCATCTCTTACTGCAGTGCAGAAAAAGATCAGATGGAGGATCTTCAACAAATTCATCAACAAGATTTTTTTTTTAACTGTCTGTGATTGAGAGCATGTGTGCGTATACAATTTCCGGCAGAGCTTTCATGATGCTGTTCAGCTTTTTGGACACCAAGTGCTCTTGATGAATAATACAGTAAAACGCCCAAAAGTCTGGAAAATGATCATCAGCTTTACACAGCCAAGACCTTTCTTAGATCCCAACATGACTTTTGATAACTGCAGATGTACGCTTTCCTGACTCTGAATTGATGATAGACAGGCCACTAACGAACTTCACGTCAATCATGTTAGTCTATAAGTATGTTAAATTGCACGAGAGAAAAAAAAATTTCATTTGGCATCAGATTCGGCAATTGCATATAAATACATTTGCGAGCCACAGGTTCACCACCCCTGTATTAAGTTAAGAACCTTGAACTGAATACTTACACAATTATACTGTATATATACAGTGGAACCTTGGAATATGAGCATAATTCGTTCCGGAAGCGGGCTTGTATTACAAAACACTCGTAAACCAAATTACTCAACTCACACTAATCATTGCACAGGTCAAAAAAATAAATACATAAAAATAATGAACAAAAAATATAAAGTAAAAATAAAACAAATTAACCTGCACTTTACCTTTAAAAAAAGTAAAAAATAAATCCTGACAGATAAGTGTGTGTTTGTGTGTGTGTGTGGGTTTGTGTGCGCACACAATGGAAACTCTGTTTTATATGAAAAATAAACAAAAAATCTCTCTAATCACATTCGATTGAGCAACACCCTAACTGAATCACTGCTGTAAAGTAAAAATAAAACATATTAACCTGCACTTTACTTTTAAAAAGAATCACGACAGAGCGGTGTTTCAGTGTAGAGCAAAGAGAAAGAGTGTGTGTGTCTGTGTATGCGAAAGTAGGAGGGATCTGTGTATGTGTGTGTATGTGTGTAACGCATGCGCACACAGACACAAAGAGCAGGCTGAGCCTTGAGCAAAGAGAGAAAATGGATCTTTAACCTTTCTAATGAGACTTGCTTTTGCTTAACATGCGCGCTGTACACGCATACAGACACAAAATAAATTTTTTACACACACACACACACAGACGTTGTCACAGTGTTATGGTAAACAATACACATGTGCATGGATGTTGATTATCCCAGTAAGAGATGTGTACTAAGATCCAGCAGGGGAGACGATTACCCACGATTTTGCAGCACAAGAGAGAGGAAAAACCATTGGCTCAGTTATGGTGCATGCATGACACTCAGTACTTGTAAACCAAAAGTTGTTTGTTTTCCAAATCAAAATTTATTAAAAATCTTTTCTCATCTTGCGGAACACTCG
Organism: Clarias gariepinus; assembly: GCF_024256425.1. Lineage (NCBI taxonomy): Eukaryota > Metazoa > Chordata > Actinopteri > Siluriformes > Clariidae > Clarias > Clarias gariepinus. Next base: position 33,436,926 of record NC_071108.1, on the reverse strand, counting down.
CTAACCGCGTTACTTGCAATCCAAGGTTTTACGGTGTATCTATATATATATATATATATATATATATATATATATATATATATACTTTTATATACTTTTAGCATTAAACCAACTATGTTTTAAGTTTCCTTTTACCACCTGAGCACTTCCTACCTTGCGCTTCTGAAACAACTCTGAAATAACTTTTGTTGTTACCACTTTGAATATTTTTGTAGACAGATGGATGGACAGACATGAAACAGAAGAGGAAGAGAAAGAGGCTCATTGGCAGGCTCTTCCGTTTCTTCCCCTCTCCACACACAATGCAACAGTGGAGTGCAAACATCACACTCTCGTCTTAAATTCCATACACAGCTTTACTGTTTCCTTTCCTTCCTGGGCAATAACCCCCCTCATCTCCCCTTTAAGTTTCAGAGCACTCAATACCCTCTTTTTTAAAGACAAGTCTGTTAAATAGCAGAGGGAGACATTAATTATAATTTTGGAACTCAGAATTAAGATCTTAATAAAATATTGGTCATTTAGAAATAGAGAAGTTATTGCAGACAGTGTGAGCGGTATGACATGTTGGTATGACATCATATGCTGAAATCACGATCGTGGACAGCTGCTTGTCTTCCAGATTAGGAATTCGAAGCCTGAATGAGTCAAAATTATTTATTTGTGGTTCTTCAGACTGTCAGAGATGTTAGATGAGAAGTCTGTCTATACACCTGTAAAGCGACAGGCTAACTGCTAACTAGTGCAGAAGCAGATGAATTGCAACTATCTAGTGCCTGGGACAACGTGAATAATTAACGCCCTCTTCTTTCCTCTCTCAGGCGTCACACATGGCGTAAAACACAGCCATAGGTCAGGAATTTGCTCGGAAGGCAACATCAACCCCAGATCCTAAAGGTCCTATATGTTTACTCAGCGGCGGGAATGGGTGCTGGTGAAGTTGTCGTGGAAGCAACGTCAAAGTTCCTGTCAACCTTACATGGTGTCCCTTGACGACAAGAACGACTTCACAAACAGGGAACCAGACAGAAGGGAAACAGTCGTATATCGTGCAGATATTGGGTGATGACAGGAAGAGAGAGAGAAAGAGAGAGAGAGAGAGAAGATGATCTGTCTACACTTAGTTTCATTCATTTTAAGGAAAGTGTGAGCTGGTGTGATTGGAGGGAGACGAAATCTAATCCAAACTGAGCAGCCTTTCTGCAACAGTTCAGATCTGGCCTTAAATATTAACATGCAGATTGCAAACAGGAAATGTTGCTCTTTTTATATAAACAGCAGGAGACCAGAAGAGAAAACTGTTGAGGGTTTTACAAACTTTATCTGCTCAGTAGATGAAGGAGATGATGTTAAGGTTTGACATCGCCTCCATTCTGAGATGCTTTTCTGCTCACCACAGATGTACAGAGTGCTTATTTAAGTTGCCATTTTCTTCCCGTCAGCTCAAAACAGCAAGCCATTTTTTCCCAAACTGCCTCGTCACAACGGGGTTTCTATACTCCTATGCTGGATGTTTTTTGTTTTCTCGCACCTACAGTAACTCGCATATTGTATATGGTATTTAAAATTTATTTTTAATAAAATTTATTTATTCATGTATTCAACTTTTATAAAAGTATTTAACCAGCTTAAATATATGAAAATTGTACCAACAATATGAAAATTGAAAAATATAAGATTTAACATAAAAAATAAAAAAGAATAATACAACAACATGTATAAATCAATGGCGGCATGATGGCGTAGTGGTTAGTATTGTTGTCTTGTTCTTACTGCGCTCCAGGATCTTCGGTTCCTCTCACAGTCCAAAGACAAGCAGATTAGGCTAATTGACGTTCCCAAATTGACCATATTGTTTGATTGATGAGTGAGTGAGTATAGGACAATCTTAATATTAATACTTTGGTACTAACTATGTAACAATTGTATGAGAGAGCATATTTACAGCATTACAATAAAACCAACAGAAGTCGAAAATGACTATATATATATATATATATATATATATATATATATATATATGTGTGTGTGTGTGTGTGTGTATGTGTGTGTGTGTGTGTGTGTAAGAAGTTTAGACTCTTATAAAGCTCTGCTGCTCTCTACTGGTACTCTGTAGACCAGTGTTTCTCAAATTGTGATTTCCCTAGTGGTCGGTAAGGGTACTGCAGTAAAATGTTCTCTATAACATAATAAAAAAGGTTATTTATTTTACTGTTGTAATTAGGCTGAAAATTGCCAAAGAATGTTTTACAATAAAATAAATTGTATTTACATTTAAAAAGCAACCAGAACTAATAGAAGAAAAGTCATGGGTTTTGAACAAATTGATATTATGCATTTATCTTAGTTTCATGTGGTGATCGAAGTTGTGATTAAAGGTTTGGGTTAAGTCTAAAGCTTTAATTTTATTTACATCTCATTTTAACTTTATTAACACAGCAAACACATGATGTGGAGTTATAATAATCTGCACTATTAATAAACTAAAGAAAGTCATTTTATAGTCATTTAACATAAAGTTAAGGAGTCTTGTATAAACAGAAATATGCATAAAACTGAAAGAAATTGTTAAAGAGCAAAATGATATTTTCACAAGTATTAGAGAATTTTTGCTTTGCTGGTGAACACCATTACAAGCCGCACTTAAATCTTCGCTTTTCCTTTATTGTTCTTTCACTCTAAATTATAACATTATAAATATGATTAAGCACAAACTCAAGAACAGGAAAAACAACACATTTAAACAGAACAAATAGCCAATTCTTGTGTTTTTATTATTATTATTATTATTTTTATAATTATTTTTTATTATTATTATTTTTTTATTATTTTTTTATTATTATTATTATTTTTTTTTTTACTTGCCATCTACCCATAATTCACCCTTGTGCCATCACTTTTCAACTCTTCTGAACACACACATCAGACTATACCACCTCCTTCTGTTGCTCCTTTGTCTGGTTCTGATGCTCACATGCCCTCTCGTAGGGCTTTTGATACTGATACACAGATCAGCATGTGCACCCTGACCGGTCTGCAGCTACACAGCTCCATACGCAACAAACTGCAATGTACTCTGTGTCCAGACACCTTTCTATCAGAACCAGTTTTACATTTTCCAGCAATTTTTGCCACTTCTAGCTGTTTTGGAGTTGCTTTGACCGAGTCATCTAGACATCACAATTTGGCCCTTGTCTAAGAACCAACTGTTCACTTTCTGACAAATATATCCCAGCCCTTGACAGGTGCTACAGTATCAATATCATTATCTGCATTATTTTACATCACTTATCAATAATCTATGGAATTATCTAATAATTATTATAAGAACAGTATTATGTCACGTGTATTTTTCAGCCTCAGAAATCACCAATTAACAAACAGCACCTCAGATTAGAGCCGTTATGAAGGATTTACAGAGCAAAAGTAACAGATACATCCCAATATCGTATCAAATACAGATCAAAGAGATTATTGTATATTTTATTATTAAAAGCATAATTTATTATTATTAGAATAATAATTAATTTATTATTATTGCATAGTTTTACAGTGTGGAAAGAAATAAAAACCAGACAAGACCATGGAATTAGAAGGGGTGTCCAAACTTTTGATTGGTAGTAAACCCTCAACATGCAAAAAAAAAAAAAAAAAAACTAAGAAAAAAAGGTTTTTGCAGTAAATGAGCTCAAACACAATTCATCTCAACTATTGTGAAAACAGAGGGGCTGGCAACCCGCGCTATTTCGAACACAAACCGTCGCTCTTCCTAACCACGCCCTCAAGCGGTTCTCATTGGCTGCAGGGGGCTACAACACGATTACGTCACCTCGAAGACTCATAAAAAAGCGCGCGTACAGCGCGGCTCGGACACAGTGGAGTGGAAATAAGCGCGTGTCGATGGTTTCCGGTCACGGAGCCGTGTAAAGGCTGTTCACACCGGAGCGGGTCGCGACTCAGGGGATCCGAACAGCACCGCACCGCACCATGGTAACCGTCATCACCCTCACCGGGTCATCAGCATCATCCAGTTCAGATATTAATTATTATTAGAATAACATTTAAGTTTAAGGAGTTGGAAGGTTGGACGCAGGAACAGCTGGGGGAACTGAAAACACCTGTCTCTGGGGTTCTACTGCGCAAAAAAAGTTGAAGGTAAGTGGAGTTATTATTATTATTGTTATTAATATTAGTATTATCTCGTCTATTCAACTAAACCACTCTTAATTTAAGAACTAAACCACTCTATTTAAAAAAAACATTATATATAGATTTTATTTGTCTTTTTTTTAGCAGTATCCATTTAAAACCTGTATTTTTTTTTCATTATTAATATTATTATTGTTTTTGTTATTTTAATTATTACCATTATCATCTCAGGCTTTTAACTGAACCACTCTCTATATAAAACATTTTTTAAAAAGTGATTGTTTTGGTTTCTTTATATAGATTGTTTTTTTAACACCAGTTTATTTATGTATTTTTTTTTATTATTATTATTATTATTATTATTATTATTTATCCTTGGTGGCTGGAAATCTATCATTAGAATAGTTAATATAACCAATTATACTCCTGTCTGAAGGGAGTGAGATAATGGTGTTTTTAGCTCAGTGTGTGTGTGTTTGCATAAAGGGAAAAACCCTGTGCTGTTAATTTGCCTTCAAACTCCGTCTGTGTGTTAAAATCATGCTGTTCTTTACATCCGTAAACACTCATTGCAAGTAACTGATTAGACTTTAAACTGGATTCCAGATGTTTTAAATTCAGCCTCATACAGAATACTGGATCTGTACATCTACTGGATCTGTAAAGGTATAAATCCGAGCAAACGCCAGAGTCTGATTTTATGACACTTGTGTGCGCTAAAAATACAAGAAGGTTGAACATTGTTCCACACAGATGATTTCCTCCTTTAGTGCTTTAGACCGTTCTGAACGACTCCTGACTTTGAGATGAGACCAAAGAATAAAGTTGAGCTGTGTTAAATCTCCTTCTGTTCCTTCTTGCGTCTTCGTGTAGCTTTGAACCCATCTTGGATCTGGGGGTAAAAGAAAAAAAAACAAACTATCAGATATCATCACACATTTGTAATCTTCAAGTGTAAATGCAGTACAGTACTTATTGGTGCCTTAGATCTTGAAACCTCATTCATAAAGAGAGCTTTCTTCAGTCTTGATCTCCATCCTGGTGGAGTTCCTCTGATACGATCAGTCTGCACTGGATGATTTCCCCTTTTCTCCTGCTCTGTTTACTTTCCTGGATCGTGATGATTCAGTGTCTGCATCTTGTCACGTCCGCACAGGTTTCATCATCGTCTACCCGCTTGTTAGGAAGCTCGGGAGGTCGGATTAGGAGTAAATCGTATTCCTGTAGAGGAGCATGCGGACGTCCTGCAGGGAGTTAATTGTACAATGTGGTGCTGTATTTACACACTGTTTCCAAAGGGAAGATGATGCTAGATAATGCATTCTGATACGTTCTGAACCAATATTCAGTTTTATACAGTGCAGTAACTGAAGCTGCACAATTAATCACAGTATGGATTTAATCCACATTATGGATAGCAGGGTTTGCAAAATCCTGCGATTTATTACAGGTTATATATGTGCATAGTCAGGGCTTTATGTAGAGCTTGATGATGATGATTTAAGTTAATAATCTATTTTAAGTGTTTAATTATTGAAAGAAAATTTAAGCTGTTTGAGAAATCCATGCAAACATCATCTTAAAGCTATTATTTGCTATATAAATATTTGTCATGAAGCTATATATAATGTATATATAGTGTGTGTGTAATAAACTGCTTGGATATACAAGTACAGCGGAGTACAAAAGTATATAAATAAAATGGCCATGCTTGATGAAGCATTGAAACTGTAGTTAAATGCAAATGTGTATTTTTATCTATATGCATGCACATTACGAGACAAAAATTATTTTATAAGGTATATATGTATATAAAGTAATAAAAATGGGCCAACTTGATTAAGCATTGGAACTGTAGTTCAATTATATGCATATATATGCATGTGTATATCCATCCATCCATCCAGCTATCTACACCTCTTCTACTGTAACTCCACGGTCTTCCTGTAAAACGATGCTGAAGGCCATCCTGATCCATAAAACACAATAATCTCCTCTATGATATTAAAATTGAGATGTTTATCTGCTACTTCTGCTCTGTAAATCCTTCATAACGGCTCTAATCTGAGATGATGTTTGGTGTTAATTGGTGATTTCTGAGGCTGGTGACTCTAAATGAACTTCTCCTCTGCAGCAGAGCTACGTTTTGGTCGTGCTTTCTCGAGAAGGTCTTCATGAGAGACAGTTTCATCATCATGGAGCTTGATGGGTTTTACAAACGCACTCGACACAATACTGTTCTTACAAGAACCGTTTCCAGAACAGCTGACCCTCGTGTCCTAAAACATCATGTAATACCATGTGTGTTATTGTTCTAGAATGTAGAAACTAAATCTTCTGTCCTAAAACTTTTGATGGTTCCCTCTATCTATCTTATAAATAATTTTGTTGCCTTAACATAATTATTGTGAAGTTTTAAAGAGTTCAAAATGAAATTTCATTACCTGGATGTAATTTGAGCTCTGCATCCAGCGCCTCTTCTTTATTTATGTATGTGTTTGTGTGCATGTATAATATAAATCTTGTAATTTATTCATAAAGTAACAGACCTGTTTAACTATCGTTATGCTTTAGTCAGGTATAGGACTTTATTTAATATCTGTGTGTGTGCATTCTTTTTTTTTTTTTTGGCCCATACTCTGATGCTGGCTGTCGCGCAGGCCACACGAGTTCACTTTTGGTCAATGTTTTTGCTGAAACCCTTCACACGGAGCACATTGAAGTTAATTTTCCGGAGATTTTCTGATTATTGAGCTTCCTGTGTCGGGTTACAGTGTCGAGGCCCGAGGGTTATATCAAGCGCAAATCTAGTTGTGGTTTAAAACTGACATCGTCATTACTCTTGTGTTTCTTTTTCCCTGTGTGTGTGTGTGTGTGTGTTATAGTTTGCTTTTCCATGTCAGTAAAAAGCGAATGTATTTTTCTGTGTTCTGTGGCACGAGTTCAGAGTGCTGAAGTAGTTCACCAGTTCCAGTCTCCAGTCTATAAAAACTTTGTCCGTTAACTTTTCAGTCTGTTCGTGCTGAATGTTAAACGCCGACGCGCGGCTCTGGACGCTGGGAAGGTCGTTACAGCATTCATGAGTTCCTTTAGTCTGAAATTCCATGACTTAATCCACAGAGGCGCTTTATTCCTTAATCAGTGTTTCATTTTCTTCTGTACGTGACGTGATGGCAGGAAACCCGCGTTAACATTCCTAGTGGATTATATAAATATAAGGTTCGTACACGGACTCGGCTTTGAATACATGGTTCCCTTTTTATATTCATAAAAACATGTATAATTCGTTGATTTCTGCAGCTTCAGGTTAAAAAAACAACAAGCAGATCTATTTAAAAAAACATTTTCAAGTCTTTATGTTCTTGGTGATTTTTTTTTATAAGAAAGCAACAATCTAATCGTTCTGATTCATACACATTTCATACAATTCCCGTAATTCTCTTTCCATTCTGTAATGCTGCGTGGCGACAATGACCATCGTTTCAAGGCGCTATACAAATAACGTTTTGTCATAAGGGGGCACAAACTTTCGACCCGAATATAATGTATGCATGCACACTCTACAGCGGTTGAGCCTGTTGTAGTAACTTGTTGATGAGTGAGTCGGACATGCTTGACTGTTCCCCGTTGTTGTTCTGCAGGCATGGTGAACAGCCAGGCGGTGGGCGGAGCCGGGTGTGTGTCACGCGCGTGCGCGGGCTGCGGAGGCCGGATTGCCGACCGCTTCTTGCTCTTCAGCATGGAGCGCTACTGGCACACGCGCTGCCTGAAGTGCTCGTGCTGCCAGGCTCAGCTGGGCGACATCGGCACCACCTGCTACAGCAAAGGAGGGATGATCCTGTGCAGGAGCGACTACATCAGGTCAGAACCGCCGTCACGAGAGACACACAAACTGCATGTTGTAAAAACATTTGTAGATATCTAGATGCTCCGCGACTGTAGGACAGGATGCTCAGGATGCTCTCCGGCTGCTGTTCACCTTCACGGATGAACTGACCCGAAAGAAAAAGTATTGATACTGGTAATTAAAAATGCTGAATATCGGCCCTGATGATCAGCCAGGACGATAATCGGTCGACCCAGAACATCATGTCTGTGCCAAGGCTTTCTTAATACGTTTCCATTAGCTGCAGTTGGGAGATTATTGCATGGCATATCACGAGTCCAGGAAAACATCGAGGTGTAAAATCCGAAGTGTGGTCTCTCCTAAATGCGTGTTGTATTCGCACCATCGCAAAGCGGAAAAGTCGCTTTACAATTACTTACAGATAAGATTACAACTTACCAAATATAAGATTATTCAACTTATTTCAAGAGAAATTGTCAACTTTTTTGATAACTTTTTTTTTTTCACTTTTTTTTTTCTTTTTTTCTTTTATTGGCAGATAATTTTGCCAGTTTTAGAAATGTATTTCTTAAAATGGGTAAAAGTCACACCAAGGCATTGTTGATTGTTTTCCTGTAAGAGCTCAACACGGCGGTTTTTTTTCATGTGACATCACCTGCAGGGCAAAACTCGCCTATCCGGGTCAACCTGGGTCAAAAATAAATAATAAATACTAGCATAATTACCAGTAAATAGAATAAGCCTTTTTTCACTTGTAATTTTAGTAATAAGTAGAAATAAACTTAATAATCTTATATTTTGTTTGTCATTTTATTTTGAGACATTCTTAAAGATTTTCGCAGTAGTTTTATTATTATTACCTGCATTATTGTTGTATGCAGAGTGTTAAAAATGAAACTGATGTTGCCATGGTGATTTGTCCCACCATGGGTCGTTTGGACAACAGGGTTTCAGGTGTGAATGTTGGTGAGCTTGAACCTTAGGCAAACCTATTATTATTATTATTATTATTATTATGATCATTAATCATTATTATGATTGGGTTATTTTACAGTACAGTAATGTTTACAACGATAAATTCTAATAACATTTATTGAGTGTATTTATAATAAATGTATTTTATGAGTTATGAGATTTCACACAGGTGCTGCTTCCTGTCGGATTAAAATCATTTTTTTATGAATATTTTTTTAAAATATGCATCAATAGAATACTGTACTATAACCAAGCTATAGAAGCGAATCTCAGACTCTTTTTGGCCAAACTTGAACTCTGACGTATGTGTTTGATGTCCTGTTGCATCTCGTACCCCAGCGTTCCCGTGAATGAGCGCTTGTCCAAATTTACATTCGGACGTGATGATGTAATCCTGAATCTCTCTACAATCATGGTTTGCGTCTGAGAATAAATTACGACTTTTTAAAATATTTTTTTTTTCTACCCCCCGTCCCCCCACCCCCCTGGATCGGTTCGTCCTTGAGTCAACAGCAAATTCCACAAACTCCTCCCGAGTGAAGACAAGGGCCGTGTCTGTGAAGGCGTCCTGGTTTGCCATGCAAATGAGCCGGGCGAAGCCGACGCGGCTCTCGGCTCTGACGGATGTTCTGCTCTTACTTCCATTTGCATCAGACTCATTTACATCGTGCACTTTTTTTTCCCCCTGTGCTTCAAAGTGTCATAGATAACTTGTATGGTATCGTAACCCTGGTCCCTTTCCTTCGTGGCTAAGATAAGCCTGGTACGTTTAATGATGTGCTCATTATAGCGAGTTGTCTCAGGGGTGCCATTTAAAAACACAGATAGTGAATGTTGTAGTCCCTCAGGGCGATGATGGATCCTTTCAGCTCACTCGTCACCTCTGTGTGTGTGTGTGTGTGTGTGTGTTTTAGGTTGTTCGGGCACACGGGTGCGTGCAGTGCCTGCGGCCAGTCGATCCCTCCCAGCGAGATGGTGATGAGGGCGCAGGGCAACGTCTACCACCTCAAGGTGAGCGTCGCGGCCCGTCTGCTGGTATGGTGTCAGAAAATAAACGTTTAACCTCCTGTCAGTTCGGTGTGTGTGATCACGCCGAAGAGAAATGTGCAGATGGAACAGAAAGCAAACGCTGCCATTATATTAAACACATAGCAAGAGGTAGGATTAGACACTCATCATTTTATATTTATAGAAGATATTTATTTTCAGTTCTGTTTCAGGAAAATTCTCAAACCTGAGTGGTGTGAGGAAGCAGAGTAACTGATTCTGCTCTAAACGGCGTTCACACAAGTGTTTAATCCCTATTGTTTGTCCTTTTCATCCAACTTGTCCACTACTGAGCTACTAAAGAAAAAAACAACAACAAAGATGTTTTCCATTCCATGATAAATCCCGCCTTCTGTATTCTGATTGGTTACAAGAATCCTGTCTGGTCTGTAAATGGTTAGATCTTCACCAAGCATGAAATGCAAGCCAATCCTCTAGCTCGAAAGCAGGACTACTGAGTCATGAATACGATGGGCGTTCAAGTCAAACCGGGACTTGTGATGCCATTTCTAGTGAATGAAGGCATCCGAGTGATTGATGTTTACAGAAGACTTCGAGCACAGTGCGGTGATGAGACTCTTAGCCGCAGTAAAACATTTGAACGATACACTTTTTGTGTTCATTCCGGTCTCTTTCATGGCACAAGTGTAACCCTTTCATAGTTTAGAAAGGTTTGTCCAGTTAATGTCATGTCACGTCCATAGTGCTGATGACAAAATCTGTATATTAAGTTTGATCTGTGTTTATCTGCAGAGACGCTCGTCCGTGCTTTTGGGTTTTTCTGACACCAAATGTCTCGTCTATAACTCCCAAAAAAGTTTTCAATCCGTCTGTTGGACCAAGTCGACCGTCTGCAGTCCAACTCCCCGTGAACAACTTACCATTGGACCGCCTACGTATTAGACCCTGCGCGTTTTTTTTTGTTTGTTTTTTTCTCCCCTTTCCTTCCTGGCAGAGCTGCTGTTGTACGAAATCCTCCAGAAACACCTTCAGGTTTAGAGGAAGCACTTGACAAAAATAATTGCACAAAGTCCGGAAATGAGTAAGACTTTATGGAGATAATGTCACTAACACCGTTTCATTATTGCAGTATTTGCCTCATTAATACTGATCTTGCCGACACCCTTGTTATGCAAATCAGCCCTCAGACAAAGCACATGTTTGGTCTTGTGAGCGCTCTGACCTTTCCGGGTTTTCTTTAAATATCCACAGCACGCAAATACAGAGGCGGCGACAGGCGGGTTAACGCCGATTCCGTTCCTCAGACACGCCGTATCGCACCGTGCTCGTCCCAACTGAAGCTAACAGTGTGCTTTTTTTTCTTTTTCAGTGTTTCTCCTGCGCGACGTGCAGAAACCGCCTGGTCCCCGGCGACCGGTTCCACTACGTCAACGGCACCATCTTCTGCGAGCACGACAGACCCAGTGCCGCCCTCCTCAGCGCACATCTGCAAGGCAACCCCGTGCTGCCTGACCAAAAAGTGAGTGAGGACCCACAATCCCTCGCGCTGCTCCTGACATACTAAAGGCTTATTTGTCTGATCTGGTCTAAGAATCTCAAAAACGCCATGTTAATATTATTTGCGATGCGCATGTTTGCGTAACTTCTAGGTTGTAACCTTTCAACTTACCTGGTGTCTCTTCAAGGCATAATTTGTGTGTTTTTATTGTTTAATCATTCCTTGCCAATCATTGCCAAAACTCCGCCCCAGACCACACCCTGTGCTGCTTTGACTAGAGCTTGCATCTTAACTAAAATCATTATTAGCTTTAGCAAGGGCCGTCACTGCGTCGTCACTGTCTTGCAGTTGTAACGATATACGAGGGATGTTCTAGTCAAACTGTGACTTTTTTTGATTGTACAGTTGTAAGAATAAAAACTCCCTTTATTCCTCTATACAGTAAAATCCCCTGCTACACTACTGCACTCACCCCAGTGTCCCACTAGTGCTTGGACACCATCGAGGTAGAACGCTTTATATCAGACTAACTGATTCACATCTGAAACCCCGGCCTCCCAGGAACTCCTTCAATAGCCCGAACGTGTGGAAATGTCTCGGAGCGAGGTCAGGGGGGCGTGGCGATAACTTCCAGCCGAGTTCCCGTAACGTGTTGGTGAATGATTGATTGTGTGTACAGTTCACGCAGACAGATGCATCTCTTCTGCAAGTCTTTGACAAGTTATCCGTCAAGGATCAGGTGTTCCACTTATGGGAATTACGACTGCAGCGGGCTCCTCGGCCGGGACCGTCACTCACAGACGTACGGCCTTCTTTAAAACGTGTTTTACTGCGGCTAAACGTCTCATCACGTCGTCTCCTATAAATGTCGTCATCATTCACCATAAAAGTCCCGGTTTGACTTGAACATCCCTTGTAGCATTGCTTTCAACCACAGCGGCTTATACACACGCCAAATGAAAAACATGTGACATCACCTGCAGGGCAAAACTCGCCTATCCGGGTCAACCTGGGTCAAATTTCTGATCAGGAATAACAATTTTACATATTGCATATGGTTATGGATGACGATGATTATTATTATTATTATTATTAGTTTGTTTCCTGGTCATTATTGAACTGAATACAGACTGGTTCCATTCAGGACCCTAAAGCAGGAACTTTGTGGATCAGTCCAGCTTCCAAACGTCCTCCTGAAAAAATGTTGATAAACTTTAAGTTAATAAACTGAAACTAAAGCTTTGACTGTTTTCTCTTCTCCACAGGTTTGCTGAAATCCCATCCACCTCGTCTGCATCCTCACTCCATCCCCCTTCCTGCACTCTTTCTCTCCCACACACTCTCTCTCTGGCCTCGTGATCTTCTCCAGCTCTCCTGTGCATGCACTCTCATCCTGAAAGGCCCTAAAGCACTTCTGTACTTCACTCCGCGGCCCCTCTGCAGGAACTCGTCCTTCCTTCCTTTCCTTTTTCTAAATGGAGCGGCAGGATTTCTCGATACGCAAGACTCCCCTCGGGCCGGGGCGTGTATCTCCTAACGGACTCTTCTGGATTTCATAAAGACTCTTCATAAAGACTTTAATCCTGGAACGTCCTGAAGAACCTGAAGTGTGGCTTTCTACAGTACTGCGCTGCTCCTGCTCTCGTTTTTATTGCTGGGTGTTTGCTTTTTCCTAGACGACAGAACCACAGTGGGTGTATGTTTTTTTTTTTTTGTTGTTTTTTTTGGACGTGGTTCAGGGTGTAAATACTCTTTTTATAACAGTGCCATGTGTTCTGGTTCAATCATATGGTCAATATGTGACATTTACTTATTTAAAAACGCATTATACAATAAATGCTTAAAAAAAAAAAAAAAGATGGAACTTGAATTTTTTTTAAACACACAGCTGATGATGCTTATTGTTTATTGCTGTTTGTTCATGTAGTGATTAACTTCACTCCCGCTGGCGCGAAACGCATTACCCAAAGGAGCGAGAAAGCTCGGAACATTACAGAAGCAATTAATTGTATGCGTGGTGTGTGTGTATGTGTGTGCATGTGTGTGTGTGCATGCATGTTTATGTCTGCTTTTGCATTTGCACAGGGGAGGCTGAACTTTGCTCTGATCCTGTGTTTGAATTTAATAAAGCCTAATCTGCCTCCTAGCTAATTAAGAGGGACTCGCTGCTTTCGATTCACTGCCTGAAAACAATCACGCGCATTAAGTGTTTACCGCCTTGCAATCAAAGTACACAACACCCCTCTAAACCCCACCCCTCCTTTTCCTTCTCTTCCTACACACACACACACACACACACACACACACACACACACACACACACACACACACACACACACACTCTGCCCTTGACTAATCTGGCTTTGTCATTTCAATTGAATGGCATTAAAGAATAACTCCTCCATTACCTAAAGAAAGTGTGTGTGTGTGGCTTCTCCCACATCTACACGATTAAAACCAGTTTTCAAGAGTGTCACAATGTTCGAGATGACCCTGATTAAATCCTTTTGTTGAATTCTTGATCTAAGACCGCTTGTACTTCACGTCACACTGTAACAGTGAAGATCCTCCAAGCATGCACCTGCGATTTATAAATACAAGTCATCATCAATCAGCTGTGTTTCTTCATAGCTGCGGTGAGATGGGAGTGATCCGACACCATCCTCCTACTGGTGGGACCTTCAGGTTTTAAGATTTAAATCAAGAAATTCTCACAATGCCAGAAGCTTGCCATGGAGCACGAAATCGTGAGCACATCAGGCTATGATCGTTGGTCTTCGTTCTTTTACGATGCGAGTTTTGTCTGCGACGCCAGAAAATGGGTGTCAAAAAAAGAAAATCTAACAATGCATACATAACAAATGTTGTTATTGGTCAAATACGTGACATTGTTAATATAGATAATACAGTTCCTGGCCCAAAAAAAGTCAGCCATTTTAAAAGGGTTAAATTATTGACTCGCATCAAGCAAAGACGACAACTAAGGAGATTAATGGAAGAAATGTGGTTGTGGGGGAAAAAAGATAATGACTGGATATCACTTAAATATTTAAATTTGCATGGTAAAAAAAAACAGTAAAACCCAGAGCTATATTTAATAGTGAAAGTCAGAGCATTTTCATACACACAGTGTGATGAGCTCATGGGATTGGGACTAAACAGCTGTGTGTCTAAGAACTTGAATTTGCTAGGAAGCATAAAGACCGGACTTTGGAGTGATGGAAAAAGGTCATGTGACCTGATGAGTCCAGATTGATCCTATCCCAGAGTGATGGGCGTGTCAGGGTAAGAAGGGAAGGACATGAAGCGATGCTCCCATCATGCATAGTGTCCACTGTACAAGCCTCTGGAGACAGTGTTATGATCTGGGGTTGATCAGTCTCTCTGGTCTCGACTCAGCGACGTTATGGGGCAATAAAATAAAGTCAGCTGACAACCTGAATGTACTGAATCACCAGGTTGTCACATCTATGGAGTTTTTCTTCTTCCCTGATGGCACGTGCCCTATTCCAGGACTCAGGAGTGTGAAAGAGTGCTTCTGGGGGCACGAGGAATCATTTTCACACATCACATTGTGTGCTGTAATCAAAGCTAAATGGCTAATTTTCTTTTGGCCAGGGTGTGTAGTTCTACATTAATGTTTTTTTTTCTTCTTAAAGCTCCCATGTTTGAATATTTCTTGAGCAAGATAACACAGGTCTCAGTGTTCCTTTAAAGTGTGTGTTTATGCTCCAACTAAAATACTGCTCAGATCATGGAATGTTTTATACATCAAACTCCCTGTTTTCAATGTCTTTTGAAATGAGTTACTACTCCAGAGAACATCAGAGCTGAGCAAAAAGCCAGGGGAGGGAAAGCTTCTCATGAGGTCACAAGGGACGAAAGAGACACTCTTGTTTTTGGTAAAGTGCGCACCCTATCATCCGGAGATCGCTGGTTTGATTCCTGGGTGATGCTGTAGACTCTTGCAGCCGGGGGCCTAGAGAGAGCTGATTGGCCGAGCTCTCTCAGTGGGGTGGAATGGGAGCACAAACCAAGCCATGAAGTCCAGGGAATTTTCTGTAGATCTCCGAGACATGATTGTATTGAGGCACAGGTCTGGGGAAGGGTAAGAAAAAAAATTCTGCAGTATTGTCACCCATAAATGTAAGAAATTTAGGACTACTGGGACTCTCCCTGGCCAAAGTGAGCGATCGGGGGAGAAGGACCTTAGTCAGAGAGGTGACCAAGAACCCAATGGTTACTCTGAAAGAGCTCCAATGTTTCTCTGTGGAGAGAAGAGAACATTCCAGAAAAAAAAACATCTTGTAGCATCATACCCAAAAAGACTTGTTTCTTATGGTCTTATGGTGCTTGTTATGTGCCTTTTACTGAGGAGTGGTTTCCGTCTGGCCACTCTACCATGCAGGCCTGATTGGTAAAGGGCTGAAGAGATGGTTTCTTCTTCTGGAAGGTTCTTCTCTCTCCAAAGAGAAATGCTGGACCTCTTTCAAAGTGACCATTGGGTTCTTGGTCACCTCCCTAATTTAAGCTCCTCCCCCAGTCGCTCACTTTTGCAGGTTGGGCCTCTTCACCAGAGAGTTCCATTTATGGTCCATAAATGGATGGCCACTGTGCTCATCTTGACCTTCAATGCTGCAGAAATGTTTCTGTACCCTTCCCCAGAACTGTGCCTTGATACAATCATGTCTGAGAGGTCTACAGACAATTCCTTGGACTTCATGTCTTGGTTTGTGCTCTGACATGAACTGTTAACTGTGGGACCTTTATATAGACAGGTTAGTCTCTTTCAGAATAATGTCCCATAAAGTAAATTTACAACTGGTGGACTAAAATCGAGTTGAAACATCTCAAGGATGATCAGTGGAAACAGGAAACAGGATGCACCTGAGCTAAATTTTGAGTGTCATGGCAAAGGTTGTGAATACTTATGTACATGTGATTTTTTTTTATTTTTTTTTATAAATTTGCAAATATTTCCCCAAAACTTCTTTCACATTGTCATTATGGGGTATTGTTTGTAGAATTTTGTGAAATACAACTTATTTATTTGTTTCATATAAATAAAAGACCGATGTATGCTACTAAATATGTTTCTGCCATTAAACAAAACAAGAAGTGAAATCTCTCTCCAAAATCAAAAATTTGGTTAGTTTAGGAGAAAATCATTCAGTTCACATGTACACTATCGAGTGCTTGAAATAAAATGTTGTTCAATAACAATTATTGCATAACGTGTTGACATGAACCCAGGGACACAGGTGCACGCTGCGGCCATTTTAACCCCGATTCCGTCATTAGCGATCGATTATCCGCTTCATGAGCTTTCATTAGATGTGGGTTTTAAATTAGCGGTTAATGAGCGACACCTCATTAACCGCATCTTAATACAGACTGGACGATCTGTTGGATTTCTGTCGTTCCTCTAATTCCTCGTTTCTCGCTCGGTTCTCACAGCACAACCCTAAAGTTTTGTACAGAACGATTAAACATTTTCAATGCAAATCCATTAATTGCAATTATCTTCATATCTCGAGGTATAAAACCACAGGCGCCATCCGCACACCCACCGCGCCACGGCTCGCACACCGCGTTCAGTTGAAGTGAGCCTCATCTGCATATTACTAATTAGCCAGGCATATTCAGATTCCAATTAGCAGGTCTGGAAGAAAAAGCTTCTTATCCTGATGAGCTTTATCGTCGATCAGAATTTTTTTTTTTTTTTTGTTAAAAAAAAGTTTGTAGGTGTACGGATTGCGGTGTGGCTTCTGTCACAGAAAAAAAAGTGTTTATGCTCACTAATTAATCATATTAACACATGCAAATGAATCTAATTGCTTGAGCTTCTGCGCTTCATGCTGAGAAAGAGAGAACGAGTGTGATAGGCAAAAAAAAAGAGGCAGGAGTGTTTTAAATACCAACCTAACAAGAGGCTTCATGTGCTCTGTGCATCTCTTTTCTGATGCGTGTACAGTAAAGGTTACAGGTTTGCAAATTAAGGCAAATGACTTACTGTAGGTGCATCCTTCAGACCTGAGGTCTAAGCACATAGACATTACTTTTTTTTTTTTTAGCAAATGAGTTATTACAAACAAGGACAGAGTTGAACACTTCAGGCTAGACAGATGTCACTAAAAGAAAGAAAGTTGTAGGATTTAAACTCACAACCTTTGAGTTACTGTCACAAAAAATCCTAACTCCTCAGCTACTTTTACTTTATAATGTAGAATATAAATATGTTAGATACTTGAAAACCATTAAGATAGAAAGTTGTCTCAGTCAATCTGCCATCTGCTTCACATCTGAAACCCTGGCCTCCCAATTTGGAACTCCTTCAATGGGTCAAACATGTGTAAATGTCTTGGAGTGAGGTCAGGACTGTACGGGGGATGTGACAACAACTCCCAGCTGAGTTCCTGTAATATGCAAGTGGTGTTGGGCTCTCGGTCGGGATCGTCATTCACAGACGTACCACCTTCTTTAAAACATTCAAATGCTTTATTGCGGGTAAGAGTCTCATCACTGTACGTCAATCGCTTTTAAGTCCCAGTTTGACTTGAATGCCCCCCATAGCAACAGAGCACAACAGACCATCCACTGTATTGCTCATAATAACATTTGATGATCTTAATACTTGGTATGACTTTCAGTTTATGCTGAAAAAAAATTAAAAAAGAGTGACAAACATTTCTTTTTCTGAGTTTTCCGACACGCAAAAAAAAATTAGAGTAGTTCCGTCACAGGTGTCTTGTTGCTATGCAACAAGGTAAGGAAATAGGTGAAGCATTTTGAGCCTGTAAACCTCATTAATACGCATCAGCTAATGTAATTAGTAGGAAAAGGCAAAATGAGATTAGATTCTTTGAACACTGCATTACTGTCATTTCAATACTTGACAATTTGACTAATAAAACATCTTGTATGTTATTTTTTCTTAACACTATATTTTTTCTTGGCTATTTATGGATTGGTATAGGTCACGAGTCAAACTGTTTTTGGAGGAACCTTAGGGTTGCTGTTGCTTAGCGACCAGTGATCCAGACTGAAACATTATTCAGCCAATCGGATTTCCATGAACGATCCTGTGGTTTAAATGTTTATTGACGGGATTTTCAATGTAGATACGTTTCTAGTCAAAAGGATTTTCTGATATTTTACATTTCGTACTGTAAAGTACCAGTGTGATGGGACAGCATGGATGGGGCAGGGGTACCTCAGTGGTTAAGGTGTTGGACTGCTGATCGGAAGGTCCTAGGTTCAAACCTCATCACCACCACGTTCCCGGTGTAGAACCCTTTAAGCAAGGCTTTTAACCCTCAACTGCTCAGACGTGCGAAGAGATAAGTCATAAGTCGCTCTGGAAAAGGGTGTCTGCCAAATGATGGACAGGCAATAGACTGAAAAACTTAGATCATAATGGAAGAAAAAATTGCGTACAACTGTAGGTCAAGCCTAAATTTCTATATGTCACAGGTTCCGGCCCTCGTGGACGAGGACATTGTGTAATGCGTTACTGTCATGGGAACATTCTCGAAGATGTCTCCTTGGGACGAGGGGGCCCTGATTCGTGAGCGCGCACACACATTTATACTCGTTCGTACACACTTGACAACTGTGAACTTGGTAGAGCTGAGAATGTCAGAGAAGGAGAGTCGACGAGACAGGGGTATGGGGGAATGGGGGGGGGGGTTGGGTAGAGCACGTCAGCCAATAGGAAGGCTTTGAATAATTAAGGCGATCGGCTTAATTAGCTCAATTACGTTAATTTGACCACGGAACATGGCCATATGGTGAAAGGAAACAAAAGAAGGGGAGAACTAATTAAAAGTAAAATAATGAGGATTTTAATTAAGCTTCTCCCCAGACGTGGGTGAATGGGGATCTGGAGCAGGAGAGAGTAATTAAACTAGTGTAGCGCTGGCAACATTTCTCCCCTGTTATCTCTCTCTCACTCTCTCAGAACTGTGAGGGCTCAATCGGTCTAATTAAATCTGTAAATAAATTAGCTACATGGAAGTCTGTTCGAGTTGACACCCCGAAGCCCCCCCCCCCCCCACAACACACACATGCTCTCTCTCTCTCTCCTGTATCTGTCCTTCATTTGCAGTAAGACATGACAAAAGGGTGGGGTCGATGGCTGATTTATATATATATACATTTTGTTAACCTCTCATTAGCTCAACAAATGAACTGATGCTGCACTAGCGTGCTACGCTCACGCTAGCAAGTCACAGTAGAATCTCCAGAAGTTCTACACGAGATAAATTAATGCACTAATCGGTGTGAAAGTCAGTTGGCTCAGCTTTCGATATTAGCTCTGTTTCCAGATTAGCAAACAACAATAAGCGATGATAACTCTACTAGCTTCCACTAGACGCTGCCATTTCCTTTCAAGCTCTTTCGATAATTCCTTAGGTGCCGTCCACAGGAACCTAAATCCAGTTAGATTATTCAGAACATTAAGTGAAGTATGTGAAAACTCCAGCTGAAGTGTCACCTTGTCAGTGGAAGAGTGGAATAAAACTGACAGGTTTGTCAGTCTCGAGATTCTGGTGGATCTACACCTGACAGGACCGCAGCTGGTATATAAAGGCGAGGGTGGATGTAAACAAGTATCAGGGAGAAAAGTGACACATGTGACTCATTTTTTTTTTTGTCCTGGAAGCTTAAATAGTGCAGTGTTTACTTTTAGCATACATTTATATAACGCGTAGTCTCTATTTTAACAGGTAATCTGTATTTCGTTGTTTTAACTCTTTAAAGATTAGACTCAGGCATATTCGGGTTTGTCAGGTGTCCAGCACTTTCCAACTACTTTTCATGAACTCGCACTAAAAGACCTGAAACTAGACGAAAAATCTCACACACTGGAAAAGTGAGAGACATTTTCATCCTGCCTTAAGTAGGAAACACATTCACTGTGGTGTGCACGCATTTCTAATCTGCAGTAGTGCGTTTTTAAAAAAAAATTATTATTCAATTATCATTTAGTGCAGAATCCATGATATTCTCAAACCTCTCTTAATCTGTACATCATAAATACAGTGTCCAAATATACACGAACCCTTTGTTGGGCGGAGCTGATGAGTGCGGAAATCTGTTTCTAATTATAAGCTGTAAAACACAATTTTGGTAGCTACAATTGTTTTTAACTAAGCAAAAAACAAACAAACAAAGAAACAAAAACCATGTAAGCTTGTTCCAAAACTAGCTCCTGGTGTAAAAAGCATAACTCTGGCAACCCTAATTATATTTGGGTCAAATATAATCCTAATCTAATTTATTAGGTCCAAAACTTAAATGAATGTTTATTTTTTGGTCCTGCGATGCAATGTTTTATTTTATCTGAATATTGCCAAATAACTACATAGTATAATATCAGCTTCATTAGCATGCTAACAGCAACGTGCTCAAACACAGCAGTGACTCAAAGTGAGCTCACAAAGTGTTAACTATCATTGTTTATCACTAACATTTTTTTTTTTGGTAGTTTTGGTCAACGAACTTAACCGTCTGCTATCTGTTATTAAGCAAATACATAAAAACATATATTTTTCTTATTTAATAATAAAAAAAGGCATTTTATCATAGCCTGTGTCATGAGCACATGTCACCTGAGACTGCATTGGAAAGGCTTAAATGAAAAGTTGTAAGGGAGGATTTTAAAATCAGGCAAGAAAATGTTAGGGAGCTAAAAAATAAAAACGTATTGAAAACATAAAAAATTTATGATAATAAATGTATGTTTCGACTTTAGTGGTTAATGCAGTATTTGAACATATGGTGTAGCTAGCATTGATGTTTCCTTTGTCTTGGGATGTGCAACATTAAAGTCTAATTATTAATTAATAATCATTAAAATGTTTCTTGCAAGTTAAATTTGGGGGGAATTTTCAAAGGGAAGTAACAGCCTTGATTAGCCTTTTAACTCATAATTCATAATATTATAATTCAACCCATGAACATGTCAGGATCACAAACTCCAACCTTAAGATCATTGTAACCACACACACACACACACACCCCGCTCGGTTTTTCCCCTCTGGGCTTTAATGCTGGTCCGTAATCCGCATTAACAAGCCCTTTGTAGTGACTCAGTGCCCCAGTGGGTGCCAATATTTACACCGGTTAAACGCTAAGTGCTGTCCACCGTGAGGTCCGGTTCCCACGTCGGCGTGAGCCTTGGCTTTAACAGGCCTTTTGTCAGTAATATCTCATTACGACAGACCTTGATT
The DNA here is from genome assembly GCF_024256425.1 of Clarias gariepinus. Taxonomy (NCBI): domain Eukaryota; kingdom Metazoa; phylum Chordata; class Actinopteri; order Siluriformes; family Clariidae; genus Clarias; species Clarias gariepinus. The sequence continues at coordinate 33,415,214 of NC_071108.1, read as the reverse complement.
ATGTCCTCGCTCCTCTGCCTAGCCCACTCCATCCTACCGCTGCCTGTTCCTCACCTTGACGGCACGTTTTTAATTAGAACACGCATTCGGATTGACAACAAAGTCATTTGCATTTTAAATGAACAGCTATGTATGCTTGACAACGTGAGCTGTTTCAAAGAGGCCAAATAGGGAAGGTCGGACTCATGCTCCATCTTTTAGCAATAAAAATCTGCTCTTAAGCAGAAAGTTAACACTAATCGTTAGGTGTGTAAAAGTGCCAAACTCCTACAAGGATTAGGCATAAATAACATTTTTAAAGGGATACTCCTGTGTTTTTTTAAAGCATAATCTTTACCATAATTCTCTAAATTAAGGAGCTCTTAAAGGATGTGATTTTGGTATGTAATTTTTATTGTTAACTTGAAAGAACCTTTTGTGAGATATATAATCTTTTATTAAACATATTGTTTTTACATGACGGAACTCTTAAGGGATACTATTTTTTTTTTTAACATAATTTAGCTAAACTGTAAAGAACCCGTAGCCTTTAAACATTTTAGTCATTGTTTGTTTTGCAGGTTTTTTTGTTTTTTTTATAAACATATATATGGCTCAGGATTGTGCAATACAGAGTGACATCTCCTTTTTTTCAGCACAACTTCGGCAATATGATGAACTGAATTAAATTTTTATTTTAACCAACTGTACAAAAAATTTGAAAATGGGTCATGCCGTGTTGCCGGCCCGGATCTGTGCTGCTTGATTTTTAAGGGTTTTAAAAGGGATACTCCAGCATTGTGTGATGTAATCTTTATTGCTAAAAATAAAGGTATGCTTAAAGTGATAAGTGTTCAGCACACTGCCCTGTACCAAGAAAAGAGCCGAGAACCTCATCATTTCAAGCTCACATATAGCAGATGTCTAAGCGTAGTTGTTCAATTTTATCAGTAAACATTTATAAAAACCTACACATTTTGGTATAATACTTTAATTCCTTACATGGCTGAGTTTGTAAATTATTGTCCAAGATCGTAGATAAGACTACATTTAGATAAGACTACATTTCGGCCTTGTGATGCACTGATATCAAAAGTTCATAAGATGTTTTAAAGTGACCTGATGTGTTACATTTATTATTATACTTTCACTTTTGTTACCATTCACATTAACTGGGCACATGTAGCTCAGAGGGCTAAGGCTACGGAAGGTTGGCGGTTCGAGCCGCAGCTCCACCAAGTTGCCATTGTTGGCTTATAACCCTATAATCTGCTCCATGGGCGCTGTATCGTGGCTGACCCCAGGATATGCAAAGAAGGAATTTTATTGTGCAGTAATGTATATGTGACAAAAAAAAGGCCTTAACTTAATTAAGGCTCCTCAAGTGCGAAAGAAATATGCTAATATTGGTAGTAATAAAACAACAGTTAGTTTGAGATGAGCTGGTCCGCTGTATACTTAAAAACTGGAACTGTTCACTATTTATGGGTGATGTATTAAATTTACTACTCAACTATTGCCCTGTAAATCCAGAGCACACAGGTGGCATTTTTGTATAAATAAACAGGGCGTGGCAGTCAGAGGGACAGGTCGAGGGGCACGTCGGACCCCCACAGGAAGGCCAGATGCTGTCGTTCGTCTGGGGGCCAAGCGAATACAGAATAAAAAGCAGCATCCCAGTGAAACTAATAGAGATGCCCATGGGAGACATATGCATTGTGCAGTTTGGCTAAAATTAATCAGAACATCCAGCCCGACACACACACACACACACACTCCCACACACAGACTCAGAGGACCGGGGGAAGCCCGCCGGCATGAAGTACAGCAATAGTCTGGAGGCGTAGACGATGTAAACAAGGCACTGGTTCATTAACAAAGACACAGCGGTCTCACAGAGGGGGGTATGGATGGATATTTTACCTTTTTTAGAGAAAGAAGAGTTACTCTGTTTGCATTAAAGCCAATGATACATGTAAAAGCTAGAGTGGAACTCAAAATCAATTGAAAACTTTAATCAAAATACTTTTTTTTGTTGTTTAAATGAAAAATAAACAGTGCTATGCTATGACAAACGTGGATCATCGTAAACAAAATGAAGAAATTTGTTAAACTATAATTCTATCACAGATTGTGGAGTGGTGATGAAACAGTTTTGAGTGCAGAACATCTTTAATAAGACATGGTGCAGACAAACAAGAACAGGAACTCAAAATCTCGGCAAATATGCGCTGAACTCCTGAATAAATTTAAACAGTGGTGCCGAAGCAGGAAATAATGAGAGGTGAGGTGAACGTGATCAGGGGCATGTGGCGTGCTGGGGCTGATGGGAAGTGCAGTCCAGCACCTCTATGTAGCTACACCGACACAGATACTAACACTGGACTGGAACAGTGTGTAAGCCTCTAAATAAGACACACTGGCAGTGCAAAATGTTTGCAAAATGTGCAAAATGGTAATGATATAGGAAAGGAACATAATAATAATAATAATAATAATAATAATAACTATTAAGGTGTGTTGAATTTTTAACTCTGATTTTAATTATATCTCAGATTCACACACTAGAACACCATGATACAAATGATTAAACTAGAACTACTAGAATTATATTAAAAACAATAAAAATGGAACTCTACATTAAAACTTAACATTAAACGCATTCACATAATTGAACTAGAAATAACAGAACTAAAATTGTAGTTATACTAAAAATGCTATGTTTGGAAATTTAACTATATAAGGACTACTAAAACTAATATTGTAACACTATTAATAATACTAAAAGTGTATCAGTAATTATTTATATTTATAATATATTTATATTTATTATATTACAAATACTAAAACTAGAACTGTACTTGTATTACAAATGCTAAAATCTAAGCTTAAAGTATATTTGCAAATTTTAAAACTAAAACTGTAATTATATAACCAAGGTTAAAATTGGAACTGTAATTCTATTACAAATACAAAAACTGGAAATGATTATAATATAAATACAAAAAAACTGTAATTGTTATACAAATACAACTGTAATTATATTACAATTGTTAAAACTAGAACTATAATACATTAGACATACTTCAACGCAAATGGTCATTATAATTACAAACAATAAAACAAAACCAGTAGTTATATAACAAATACTAAGTTTTTAGAACTTTTTAGTTTATGGTAAATACTTACATTGGAACAGTAACTTTATATTAGAAACTGGAACTCTACACATGGTATATTAGAAATACTATAATATTAAAAACAACATCTAATATTATTAGATACACTAAAACTACAACCCTAAAAAATATTACAAACGCTATAAATAGAACTCCGATACTAATACTAGAGTAGAATATTGTGTATAAAGGATTCGGTTTATTAGGAAAGCAATAAAACATATAATGATGGAAAGACAATAAATGAGTGGAGGATTTCAGACTCCAGCCTGTGTACTGCTATTACTCAAATGACAAAAAGGGGATATGAGATAGAATAGGCACGTTGTCTCAGTTCTCCCTGCACCTCTCTCTCTCTCTCTCTGTCTCTCTCTCTCTCTCTTTTTCCTCAACGTCTCCAGCCAAGGTGACTAAGACTGTTCATTAGCACCCTGTAGAGAGGAACAGATGCAGTAAGAAACACCTTCATAAACACACGTACAAACTGAAACTGAGCTCGGTACCACAGCGCACAATTAACGTTTTTTTTGCACTGAAGGCGACAGTTTTCAGTTCGAAGCCTTTGGCACATGCGAAGAGGCCCCACGGCATTGCTTTACACAGATGCTCCACACGCTCTCACAAAGATGCTACTCTGAAGCGGCCTGATTGACAGCGTTTCTATTATTTTTTAATCGGCTTCACATTCATGTACACGATACATTTTCGGACATTCGTCCAGTAATTAGGAACTGGTTATCCAGTGTATATGAACAACATTTCCAGGAAACAGTACATCATGCATGCTCAAAAGAGTAGCAAAAAGTCTTAAGATGACATCATAGGCTTATTTGCATATTAAGTGAATCGCGAGGTTCATTTGCATCTCAAAACACAGAAATGGGAGATTTTGTGAAGGCAGAATAGAATAGAATAGAATAGAACAATAGATTAATAACAAATTATATAATGTTATAATGTCATAATAAGACAGACTGTTTGGTCATGGCATCGCAAAAGAAAGATTTACTGATTGTATAAAATTATACAGTTCCTATCAATTATGCAGATTGATTTCTCTCTCTCTCTCTTTCTCATGCATACTTTCTCTTTCTTTCTCAATCTGTCTCTTTCTCATGCATGCTCGCTCTTACTCTCGCTCTCTCAATCTCTCTCTCTCTCTCTCTTACACACACACACACACACACACACACACTCAGAGGCACAGGTGAATCAGGCCATGTAGCTGAAATGTCAGTTGGTGGTTTGGTATTTGTGAGAGAGATAGTAGCAGAGGGCCTCACACCTTTCTGGGTGGACCCTCATTGATAGAAGAAGGTTTGTGCGCAGACAGGCAATGAGGAGGGCAGTTGTGAAAGCAGGGGTCCTAACCGCAAACCCCAAGGTGCATTGTGGGAAACAGGGCCCAGGTTCTTAGCTGGAGAGATAAGACTTAAGGCTGGGGCTTAGCCTCGGATTTAACCTGCCTGGAAATACCAGGGCTCGAGAATATGTGTGTGTGTGTGTGTGCGTGTGTGTGTGTGTGTGTGTGTTTAAATGCCACTACAGATTCTCAGAGGGAGGTCCACCTTGCTGAACCACAAAGCACTTCTCTCGGTTATCGTCTGTCACACACCTGCGCACAGACAATGGGGGGCTAGGACAGGATGTGTGTGTGTGTGTGTGTGTGTGATGAAAATGCTTGCTCAGTAAGATCCTTCTCCACTTAGCATTCAGTATCGCCTGCACTTCAGTCAGTTAAGATACCGTTTATATGATCACTTACTCTGTGTGTGTGTGTGTGTGTGTGTGTGTGTTTGTGTGTGTGTGAAAGAGAGACAGAAGAAGGAGCGAGCAAGAGAGAGAGAAAACAGTCATGCTTTGATTCCTAATCTTAGTATCCCCAATAGATTTTAGCTTTAAGCATCACTTTGCCTGCTAAGGTTAAATTAAATACTAATCCAGCTGTTAAATGACATTTAGACCACACCTTAGACTCTAGTATATATAGTATATGGAATCATAGGCTTTAAGATATTTAGGCTTTTTTTAATCATCACATGACTTCATGACAAGCCTGGACTACTTACTTTACCAACAACTAGCTCAAACTAGCAAAGTCTCACTTGCATCACTTGTAGTTTGTCTCTTGTGGGCGTGGCATAATATATAGTTATTTAAAGAAATACATCAATAATATATTTTAATTATCCTATAACATAATGCCTAATATTTCTGAAATGGATTCATAGTGGCTGAAAAGTAGCCCAGGTTCGTCATGAAGTCATGCAACGAAAAAAAAAAAAAAAAAAAAAAGCAAAAATTTTAAAAACTACAATTCCAACTGACTAGTGATGAATAAACAAGTATATAAATGGATGAGGAGGACATAGAGGGAGATGTGTTAGAGTGCTCCCTCACCTGCAATCAAAATTACATTCAGAATTAAACTACTCAATTATGGATATCAAACAACGGTTAGTTCTGACCAAGTAATCTGATTAGACTAAAGATTTTCCACGAGTGGTGATAATAGACAGTAACAGCACTGCGGCATTTAACTATATGTATCACTCTGTATCCCAGGTGTTTTACAGTGGTTAATTACACTAATTGTCGGTCACAGCGTGGGTGAGAGTGGGTCTGTACGGTCCGCAGTACTGAGGAGAGAGCAGCTGCCTGACCAAACCCACATTCACAACCAGTCACAGAAGCACTTTCAGCGAGAACACACATCTGATGACGTTATGTCGTCTTAAACAACACTTTTTCTCCTTAATAACTGCTTCCATGTCGGTTTAATTGTCATTCGTGTTGTTTTATTTACACCTAAGACATCTGCAAACTTACTAGTTTCTAACACAAAGCTGAATCCTAAACCTTGTTTCAAACCCCTGATCAAGGGCACTACTTAGTGTGTGGAACAAGTGGATTGTACAGCCTAGAGCTGACGCTAATTTGGGGTTTTAACGCCGGAACCTGTAAGTTAATAAAGCTGATATTCTCAAGTGGAATACTGTAAGTGGAAAAATAAAGAGAAACGTACCCGAGTTACAGGACTGTCCACCACCTCCATGGCTTATTCTTCTCACCTTTTGGCTACATAGTACTGGTAAAAATGTTAAACTATTTTCATCAATGTTATTTACACTAACTGTTAGTCGCCAGCTCCACCAATCACAATTAGTTCGTACCTTCAGTCGCAGACGTATACGTGTTGGCAGAGCAAAATATCTGACCAAATAAACAAAGAAATCATATTATGATGATTATGAATAAATGATCATCAGCAATGGTTATCAGCAATGCATCTGATGCGGTCATAGGGATGAGGGTGCAGGGCGATAACCAGCAAAACAGCACAACCAGTGTGACATTGCTTTTATACAACAGTTCCACAAACACAATTCATCATTCACAGACTATGATTTTTTTGTTTATAAATTGTGGAACAGTTCTATAAAAGCAGTATCACACTGGTTGTGCTGTTTTGCTTGTTATCATTGATGCTCCGGCTGCACCCTTATACTTTTAGACCGCATCACATGCATGTTGATAACCAGCACAACAGCGCTATCTCTCATATTGCTTAAATATGTTTTGAAACACTTTCCAATGTTAAGTAGACAAACGGGTTGGTCATTTCCTTCTACCTGTGATTCATATGTTTCAGGTTGTTGCTGGGTGGTATGTGTATGAATTTGTACGTGTGTTTTGTGTACGTGAGTGTGTGGGCACCTACAAATGACAATGTGTGTTATTGTAAAAGTCTGATAAGCCGGATGGAGCCAGACAGCAGCCCCGGTGCGACAGACCAGCCGATGACTGCACTGATACTGAGAGTGATTGCGAACAGAGAGCTCTCTTTCTCCGTTCTCTCTGTCTCTCTTGTTCATTGATTTCTCCATCTTCCATAATTTATGTAGTATTTTGTTCTCTGTCAAAATTTTATGCTAACTTCGAGCTTGAGCTGTAACACAAAACTGAAGTTTCTCATTACGAACACATAAACAATCATTAGTGGTTATTGCTAAGTGTATATTGCTTTTGCTGACAGGTTTCTCTTTTTTCCAGTTAATTGATCTCAAAAATTGTAAAATTGCTATGTTTTAGCTAGGTTTGTTATTAGTAAGCAAGTTCTAATGTTTGAGTTATGAGCAATCTGACTGAACAGTTAAGAAATTTCCCAAAACCTAAACATGCAATAAAGGCTGTTGTTCTAACAGTCATCAATTACACGAATTCTCAGTCGCAAGCATTGGTGAAAGCAGGTCGCAGGTATACAGTTCACAGTACTGAGAAAAGAACATCTGCCACATTTAAAGCCTGTCATGGAAGCCCTTTCATGTCTCCTTAGTAATTGCTTCTTCCTAGTAATCCATGTTGTCCTGTTCATGGCTAACATGAGCTACAAAACTAACTACAGTAGCTCCTAACACAAGGCTGAATCCCAATTCCCTTTCCATGTAACGCTATTTGGAATTCAACCCTAAAGTTTCTCAAGACTGTCCACCACCTCCATGGTTTCCTCTCCTCACCTTTTAATTACATACTGTAGTACCGTTAAGAACTTAAAACTTCTTTCATCAATGTTAAAACTGTTGCTCGTTAACTGTCCAGTCACGCTTAGTTAGTTTCGCTAGTCAGGGAATGATATGTGTAGGCGGAGCAAAATAATGATAAATAAACAAACAAAACATAATTTGTTAACATTTTTGGAGCTGTTGTATAAAAGCAGGATCAGACTTAAGTTCGTGCTTTTGCACAGGTGTGTTCTTGCTGCGTTTACTATTTAGCTTAGTTTTATTTTTATTTTTATACTTTACAAAAAATTCTTGAGCGACTTTAGCCCAATCCCAATTCTATTTTCTACCCCTTCCCCCACCCCTCGCCCCTTCCCCTTGTCCCTTGAAACGAAGTGGAAAGGGGAAGGGTTAAAATATTTCCCCTAAGAAATGGGACACCACTACAACACTGTTATACGTCATCATACGTATCCGTTCATTTACATGTACACATACAGTATGGCCGTAAGCAAAACAAACAATGCGTTATCAAATGCTCGGCAAACTGCCGTGCTACTGAACTTTCATATTTGTTTGTAGCATGCAGTAAAGTGTATATGACATAAAGATATATTTTTGTAATATCGCGCGATCGGTGCTATCCGCTAGCAAACTTTAACGTTTTTTTTTGCAAACGTTTTTTTTTACAAAACATCACCATAAACACAAACACAGGACTAAAGGTAATATACATATAATGAAAACTTGTCATAAAAAATACTTATTAATGGCAAAAATTTGTTACATTTATGGGTCTGCTTGCTCGAGTGAGCGGCCATCTTGAAAATTTTGCTTAGCCCTTCGTTTGAAGTGAGGTCACGAAAAATCTTCGTTTGGAGGGCTATCTAGCCCTTCCCCTTCCCCCTACCCCTCCAACCAAAAGAGAAATGAGACACCCCTACCCCTTTACATGAACGCGCCAAACAGAGGGGTAGGGCTAAGTGTAGGGGTAAGGGGTAGAATTGGGATTGGGCTAAAGTGGCTATAAAGTTAGTTTCAAACCCTAAACTTTCAGTTATTATACATTTCCTAACACTTCTGAGGTAAATGTTGTCTATAAAGTACATGCTCACTATAGCTAGCTACAGTAGCTAGCTTCTTGTTAGTTTCTGATTTCTTGGCAACAATGTTCTCACAGCATTAGCTTCTTAAACAATTAGCATACTGCGTCTTTTTATTTCAATTAAACTTATTACATTTTCAGACTTGAAAGATGACAGATTTAGTGTTCTAAAAAGCAGCCTTACCCAAAATGTTTAAAAATTGCTCAAACAATGCTAACCCATTACTAAATCTGCAAATTGTTATTCGAAATGGCTGGTTGCAACCTAAAAGGTTAGTTTTAAGTCATTGCAATTTATTTACTATAAATTTACTAACACTTCTAAAGTAAAAGTTGGGGGAAATTGTCTCAAAATTGTAGATAAAATATGCAATGGCTATATCTAGCTAGCCTGCCTGTGCGTAAGCTAGGTTGTTTGCATTCTGTGTTTCCTGTTGTTTGGCAACAGTGTTCTCACGGCATTAGCTTCTTAAATGATTAGCATACGCAATCTTTTTATTTTAATTAAACATATTACTTTAAACATTTTTTAAACAGACCTGAGAGATTTAGTGATCTACTGTAGAAGTGCCAGAACCATAATGTCTTTTTTTAACGTTTTTATTTGACTCAGGAGGAAATTATACATTCTGTATAATGTAAACATATTTATACATATTATATAGTTTATTTCAATTTATTGTAATTTGTAAATCTGTACATTTTTAGATTTATAATGTAAATTGTTTTTCTAAGTGCATTTTTTCACTTTTCCTCTTTTTGAAGTGAAATCTTATTCTATGTTAGTTTTACTTTATAAACAGCCGTTTTAAGCATTTCACTGCATATCATACTGTGTATGGTTGTGTATGTAACAAAGAAAATGTGGATTAGATTAGATTAGATTGGATTAGATTAGATTCAACGGTATTGTCATTGTGCAAAGTACATGTACAGAGCCAATGAAATACAGTTAGCGGTTAGCATCTAACCAGACGTGCCTTATCAGATTAATAATGCTGTGTATTATGTAAACTTTGTCATAAAATGAGATAATAAAACTCTCTATGTATGATCATCTACAAACTGTAAATAACAGCGATTAGCCAATCAGAATTAAATATTGTAATGCGCTGCTCACAAGTCGATGCAAGTTTGCATATTTTTTTGCGCTGTTCGCAATTTTTGCAACAGCCAAGAGAACAGTTTAAGCACAGCTTTTGACTTATTTAAAAATAGAAGAGAACTGAAGATATGATAAATAGGCACAAATCCTCACAGCGGAGACGGAGTTTTAACACAGGAGTTTTCGAAATAACTGACAGCTTTAATGATTATAAAAGATGAGATTGCAATTTCATTCTCAATTTAATGGAGAAGCTTTGTTTTTGTTTTTTGTTTTTTTCACTTTGTGACTTCACCTACATGCTTGGGTATAGAAAAGGGTCAAAAATAGATTTTTAAATGCCATAATACTAATTTGATTATTTGTGTGCATGTGTCTGTGTGTGTGTGTGAGTGTGTGTTTGTGAGAGAGAGAGAGAGAGAGAGACTGGTGCATAGTCATACAAAACTACAGTACTATTAAATTCAATTATTTAATTACTAATGTTTATGTTTACTAATGTTACTAATTATAATGTTTAGATTTTTATTCCACTCTTATAATTCTCCCCAGATAAAAGCCATGGAAAGGATCAAATGATAGTTTCGACAATTGCATGTTAAAATGCATGTTTTGTTATGATTAATAGGTTATATTTTGTTAATTAAACTGTTCTTAATAATGTAACATATTTTGCAATCATTTTGTGTGGTTTATTGTGGTCCCCTGCATATATATGAGTTCTGTATGATACAGTATATACAGAGTACATATGGGCGGAATTTACAGTATTGCAATGATAAACATAAGTTATGGATGGTGCAAAGATGCATAGTGGATGAAGCAATATAGACAGAAAAATACAGTGAATTGGTGTAACATTCGATGATTGGCTGTTCAGTGCAGTAATGGAACCAGGCAAAAACAATTTTTCAATCTGTTATTGTGGGCTCTGTGGCACCTGTAGCGCCTGGCGATGGAAGAGGAGTGAATAGTCCATGATTGGGGTGAGAGGAATTTTTGATAATGCCTCTTGTCCTTCAAGGTGGGTAGCTGGTGCCAATAATTCATTGTAGTAAGTGTACGTACAGCTTACCTATTAATAAGCTAATCTACTAGTTTAAACTAATTCTATTCAACCATTAATTTTCTATCGTATTCAATTTTCTATTAATTTTCTATCGTATTTCTTTTATTTCTTTTATTCATATTTATTTATTATTATGGCATATTTCTTATATAGAAGTTTTAATTCTCTTTTTAAGGTCACTGGCGGTCGTATAAGCTTTTCACTGCATATCGTACTGTGTATGACTGTGTATGTGACAAATAAAATTTGAATTTGAATTTGAATGTTATTTAAAAACTTTTTTACATGAACTCTAAATCATAGCATTTTAAAAAGGATTGGTTGATCAATGTTTTTTTTAGGACAATCAAATGCTAACTGTGGACTAATTTTATAAAAATAACTAGTGGGATTGAGTTCATGTCAAGCCCTGACCTACAGACCAGAGCTGTGGTTTGACAGTATGTACAGTATAATTACACACTAAAATATGATCATCATTGGTAGAAACATTATTGGTGGAAAAAAGGGAGGAATGAGAAAGGGAAGGACGTGTGTATGAGGTAGAACTGGAGGCTGTTTATGACTCAGGTGAAGCAGACCATCACGAAAGGAGTTAGGCAGCGGCTGCCGGCGTGATACAGTGATTACGGGAGGGAGAGACAGAGCAAGCTGATGCATGTTCATGTGCTTCGTTCTCAATCAGAATGAAAAGAAATATCATTTATCAGTATAAAGTAACCTGCTCACGCTTATGGCTAACAACAGTCATATTGTCACACTACATCTGCCATGTCCATTAACAGGCCGTGTTCATGTGTGTGTTTTGATTAAGTTACTGTAAAACTGGGTCTTGGAGGAGAATTGACACAATCACTCCTACCATCTAAAATAGCAGGTGGTACACCAAGCATTAAGCGCAATGCATCATGGGTTGGCATGCAAAACAACCAAAAAACAAAAACGAGCAGGCGGCTGCCAGCATGGGGAAAATTCAGAAATATGAGTATGAAGAAAGTTTGTACACTGAGCCCTGATTGCTCTAATTACATAATTGTGTGCAGGTGTGTGTAGAGATGACAGACTACCTGCACGCACGCACATTGTTCTTATGCAAACGCTCTATTTTTTTCTCCCACGAATCCCTCACTATTCATACGATACTCTGATGTGTTTAAGGTTTTGTTTTTTATATAAGCTTCTACATGCTTTTTAGATTGCATTAAGGCAGACTTAGTCGTCTAGCCATCACATTTTGGCCCTTGCCAGAGTCGCTCAGATCCTTAGAGCTGCTTTATTTTCTGTTTCCAATTCCAAAGTGCAATTATAATAATGTAATCAGTGTTAATGATGTCACCTATTAGTGGTTTTAATGTTATGGCTGATCAAAAATTAGCATGGAAAAAGAGAAAATGAAGTACTGTTTTTGCTATATAAATGTTTTATTATTAAAGTTTTATTGTGGATAACATTCCACAGTCATACACAATTTTTTTATTCAATTAATTAATTTTTTTTTTTACTGTTTTTTAACATTATATATTAGTACTGAAGATGCTGAAATTATGACAAAACAAATATGCAATTATAAAGTCAACAGAAATGTGTTAAATTTTTTTCTTGATTCTTTAATCAAGAATCCACCTTTGCTTTGATGACAGCTTTGCACACTCTTGAGATTCTCCCAGTCAGCCTCATGAGGTCGTCCTGGTATGGTGTTCCAACAATCTTGAAGTTGAGTACTTGTTGGCTGCTTTTCCTTCACCCTCTGATTCAACTCATCCCAAATCCGCTCAGTTGTATTGGACAAATGGCTCTTACTGTACATGACCTAGAGGTGTGTTTGGGGTCATTGTCCTGTTGGAAAACAAATGATGGTCCCAATAAGTACAAACCAGATGGGATGGCAAAAGTCCCTGAAAAATGCTGTGTCAGCCATGCTGGTTAAGTGTGCTCCCAATATCCCAATTAAGTCACCAACAATTAAGTCTTTAAAATTTACCTGCTTAAAGTTTGAGAAGCATTTATGTGGGCTCTAATCTGAGTTGCTGTAAATCTGTGGTTTCTGAGGCCATTCATTCTAATAAACTTATCATCTGCAGCAGAGGTAGCTCTTGGTCTTCCAGACATGGAATGGCTCTCAGGAAAGCCAGTTTCATTATAGGATTTGAAAGTTCTTGATATTTTTCAGATCGACTAATCTTAATTTCTTAAAGTAACGATTAAGTGTCTTTATTTTTTACTTAACTTGTTTTTTTTTTTTTTGCTATAATATAGATTTGTACAGCAGGTACAGTAGCACTAATAGGGCCATAGACTGTACGCACTGTTCTTCTGCACAAGACACCCGATGGTCTAAGGCACATGTCACAGGTCAACTCTAGACAAGACACTTGTGAACTGAAAATCATTCAGACGACTACTATACCTTGTGAATCTGATGAGAGAATACCATGAGTGTGTCATCAATTTGCAGAAGAATCTGGCTACTGTACTGTCTTAAATATAAAACATATCCTGAGATGTTTAACATTTTTTTTTGTTCACTGCATAATTCTGTATGTTTTATTCCATAGTTTGGATGTCTTAATGTACAATGTTGAAAATAATAATAAAAAAGGAAAAAACACTGAAAGAGAAGATGTGACTGGTAGCGTATGCAGTATGCTGTTGTAGTAGTGGTAGTAGTAAATCACATCCTTTGAATAAATTAATACTGTAGACGCTGAAATTATGACAGAACAAATATGGAATTATGAAGTCAACAGAAATGTGGTAAATTTTGCTAGACCTGAATAAATTCCAGGTCTAGCAAAAGACAGAGAGTTTCTTTCATGGTCACAGAGCTTGGTCACGCATTTACTTCATGCATTCGTTAATGAAACCTTTATTAACTGCGGTATCATGGTCTGGGTCACTGGGGTGTAATTAATAAAACCTGTTTATATTTCTTAAAAACTAGAACAGAAAGAATTCATTAGAAAAATAACTACAGTTCTGTGCCACCTCTCTCTCTCTCTCTCTCTCTCTCTCTCTCTCCCTCCCTCTCTCTCTCTCTCTCTGAGTCATTCAGTGCTGCGACTTTTTTCTCTGGTCCCATCTGGACCAGGAGGCGGTTGGGGGGCTGAGAGGGTTTTCTATTAAGGCTTTAATCTTAAATTGTGTAGGTGAATCTGAGCTTTAAGTGCGCCGCCTAATTGGCTGCAAATGAGTCCATCTGCTTTGATTCGAAGTTCAGTAGGACAGCATGGGGGAAGTAATAGCACCCTGTCTTTGTATGCACACTAACAATAATTACAGTAACAAGCCAACAACGAAATCTTTTCCATTATGCAAGAGTAGGATTTTTAAAACAACATCTTCATCCTGACATCTAGTAAAGAATTTAACCTTGTCTATGGTAATACAGTTTTCAATAATTTCTCTCTTTCTCTCTTGCTTTCTCTGTATGTTTTATAATTGAACAGGTTGTCCTGTTGTAAGACATGAGAATGAGCTCTGAAGTTGATTTGTGTGAAGTTGATTTTAGGTTCAGGGTCTGTAATCGGAGGAAACAAAATCATCCAGCCAATCCAGAACAAAGAGAAAAATCAGCATTTAAAATCCCAAACTCTGTACTGCTCAGTATAAACCACTGTTATCAATTACTGAAAATATTATATTGCTAAAGAAGTAACATTAACAATGACACGTGACTAATTTAACTAATCTTATGACTATATAATACCGTGCTGGTGAAAGCTCAATTCTGATTGGTCACTCATTCAAATCTCTCATTCAAATATTTTATTGTTTTTATGGTGAACACATAAAATATTTATTTGACAACTGGTAACTGTTGTCCTGGTGATGGAGATCTTTATTTACTGTTTGTTAGATGGAGTTTCCAGTGTAGTATCAGGTTTTGCAACATATGAAAGTTTTCAGGATAGAAAAAAATAGAAAGATAGAAATAGATAGAAAAAAATGGAGCTCCTAATTTTTTTAAATTCATAACTATTCCTATAAGAGCTTTGTTCTATAAGAGCATGTTCCCTCTCTTTTAGACCTCCTCCAAATGCACCCTTTCAGTTTCTATGTGAATAAGCTACTTGTGGAAATGGCTTGGCGCGAGGTCAGGACTGTACGGGGGATGTGGAAATAACTCCCAGCCGAGTTCCTGTAATGTGCAAGTGGTGTTGGTGAATGACAGGTTGAAACATGCTCTTCCGCAACTTGGTGAAAAGTTATCCGTTGATTTTAAAGGATCACCTGATCCTTCTTTAAAACATTTGCATTTTAATGTTACATGATTAGACTTTACTATGCTAAAGTCTTCTGTAAAGTTTTACACCTTTATTCCTCAGAAATTTCATCATAGGTCCCGGTTTGACTTGAACGCTCCTCATAGACATTCTACAGTAAATTGACTTTCATGTTCAAGGATGTAGTGCTTTTTGTTTTTCTTTGTAGGAAACTCTTATGTGTTCTAAGTGCCAATATTAGCACGTTAGCATTGCTTTCAAGCACAACCGACTATACACACCCTAAATTTGGCTTAATAATTGTATATAAGATCAATGTTTGGGATTTTCGCAAGTAAGTAAAACATGTTAGTTTTGCCCTGAAAGTGATGTCACCTTCTTCCATAAGACTTAACTTCAGAACCTGGTTTAAACAGTGTTGAATTTCTGATCATAATTATAACATTTATGTACGGCTGGACGACTGCAGTGGGCTCCGAGCCATGTCGATCGGGATTGTCATTCATAGATATACGGCCTTCTGTAAAATTATTAATTTAATAGAAATTTCATCACAAGTCCCGGTTTGACTTGAACGCCTCTTGTACATGCATGCTGCACTGTTTCTGTAGGTCTGCTGGGTAAAACAAAAAAATCAATGTAATACCACAAACATACTGCCTCATCTCTGATTTCAAGATTCTATGAGCTAATGAAACTATGTGCTGACCCACATTCATTATACACTTGATCAGTGTCGGAGAGAGAGAGAGAGAGAGAGAGAGAGGAATTACTGAGTAGGAGGTGATGAGTACTTGAGAAAACGATGTCTGAAATCACGTATTCGCCTCTCTGCAGTAATTCGTTTGTTAATTAGCGTGTGTCTACAGCACGTCAGGTCTCTCGTTAATACCCGTTTGGTACGTGACTTTGCTTATGCGATAAAGATGCCGAGAGCGTTGACGTGTCAGTTTTTACATGTAGGATGATTCGAGTGGCACTTAAACTTTGTTGGAGCATTTTCTTGAAATCATGCACAGTGATTTAATCTCTTCATAAGCGCCAAAGCGTCTGTATAATGACCCAAATAAAAAAAAAGAAAAAAGAAAAGGAAAAAAACCCACAAGTGTTCTCATCTGATGTCATCAACTAACACGACCTTTGGCAGAAAAATAGGAATATTTGATTAGCATGAAGAAAGGTTAGGGGTTAAGTCCAGGTGTGTTTTAGCTTGGTTTATTACAGTAGGTTCGATTGAAAACACCCATAAAGATAGAAGTGTGTGGGCTGAGAGTGTGAGGGAATTGTGACGGTGTGAAGTGCAGGCTCTCAAACACGATGTCCTCACAGAAGCTCTTATTAAAGCTAATAGGGTTTGCTAGCTATTAATAGCAATAATCCAGTTAACACAGACTTTTCATAAAAAACTTTTGTATTAAGAAACTTTACCACTGATTTGCTGGTTCTCTCATGCCGTGGGGTCCTGTTTCCACTCTTTTGTTTTGTCTGTGCAATTAGTATTAGCCATGCATATTATTATTATACAAAACAATTCGCCATTCAGGTGCTATTATATTTACTCTATAGTGAATAAGTTTAAGTCATTCATTCGTTCATTCATTCATCTTCTATACCACTTATCCTGATTCAGAATCAGGGGCCTTGAGCCTATCCCTGGAGACAAAGTGGGGTACACCCTCGGAAGGGTGCCAGTCCATCGCACAGACACACACTACGAGCAATTTCGGGAACAGCAATTAAGTTAATCTGCATGTCTTTGGACTGTGGGAGGAAACCAGAGGTCCCAGAGGAAACCAACCAAGCATAGAGAGAACATGCATACTCCACACACACAGACCCGTGTCAGGAAACCCTCGACCTTGGAGGTGCAAGGCCACAGTGCTAACCACTACACCACCAGTGCAGCCTGGGTCAAAACGATTCAAGATGGAAAAATACACTTACACCCATTAAAATTATTCATTTTGTCTGGCTGAAAGTGAAATGTCTTTTAATTTGCAGACCCCAAAGCCTCTCAGCTTTCTGTTAGTGATGATGATAATGATGGACTCTAGCTGGTACTGCAGCTTCTCATAAAAAGCATTGGATTGACAAACACACAGTGCAAAGGGAAAGTCCGAGGAGCTCAGTGCCGATCTGAGAAAGTGGATGGTGGATTCAAACAAGTCAGGTAAGGGTCTTGGAGCTTTATCTAAACAACTACAGATTCCAAGATCAGTTTAAACTGTTGTACACACTGGATGAACAAGTTACTGGGAGGTGAAAACATTTTGCGAAAGTCTGGAAGAAGAAAAATTTGGAGTCTCCTGAGAGGTAACTGGTTCAGATGGTCGGGAATAACACAGGAACCACCAAGGTACAGAAACTGAAAGCTGTAAGTAGCTGGCTAGTGTCCCTTTCTACAGCACGGGTTCAAGTCTTAAACCTCAAGTCTTTAAATCGCCAGTTGAAACCCTGTCAAAAGTGATAGTTCCTACTGAGCCTTAACGTGAAATGGATAAAGCAGCCTAACTTTGAAGCTTTTGGCATCTTAACCCTACTGAAAATTTGTTGACCTCGCCTTAAAATCAGGTTTGTGCCAAGAAACCAATATATTTGATTGAACACTACCAATTCTGCCAAGGCGAAGGGTCACATAACCAGCACGTGTCCATAACCATGTCAAATTCATTGAAACACATTTTCAGGTGTATGTATTTTCATATGAAATTTAAATTGGCCAAGTTTCATCTATATAAAAACTAATTCTATATAAAACTAACACCATTAAAAAATTAGAATTTTTTAAAAGGTTACAGACACTACATAAAATGGAGTAAATTATTTTAGCAAATGTGTATCTTTTTATCTGATTAAAATATTAAAGTGTACGCATATTTACAAAAAAAAAGAACAAAGCATAGATCGGGACATAAGAAGCTTTACATATTATGAAAAATGGTGTTATATAATCCTTTCTAAAAATTCATTTTTAGCACCGATACCCACCTTTTTTATAATTATATAATAGTGCATATTATTGTACAGTACAATAAGCAAAATATGTTTATATTGTACAAATTCAATATAGTTTTAATGCATCTGACTGTACTGTTATCTAATGCACTACTCCACAGTGCATTAGATGATCAAATATACGTATGGATAGAATACTACAGCATGGATAGCACATGCATTATACGTCCTCAGCCAAGCCTTAGCAACCCAATTACGTATGTACACAATTAAAATGGTGACCCGGGTATCTTGTATGTGGAAATAGGACTTGGAAAAAAATGTCTCTTTGGTCTGCAAAGTGTAGAGTTACAAGCAAATAGAGGGGGACAAGATCAATAAAAAGCATTCTCCTCCCGAGGAGTCCCGATTACGCCTAGACTATCCAAACTATTTATCCCGCTGCGCTATGAGACACAATGGTACAGCATCAATACCTGCAATCTCCGACAGCAGGGTGTGTGTGTGCATGTCAGGCTGGGAGACGCACCAGTGTGTGTGTTATCCTGCCAGCAGATGGTAATTGGGACGCCGCCGGTTTGCATCAATTCAGTTCAGTGGGGGAGTTGAGGACAAAATGGGGTAGGGGCCATTTAAAGTGCTACCAAAAAAAAGTGCTTTTGTTGGGGCTTGGTGATTTTTGTATGAGAAAGAGACATACAGCCGGAGAAATAGAGAGAGATAGACAAAGATGAAGGCAGGGGGATTTATGTCGCTGGGTGCTGAGAGGGGGAGTGGACCATAAGGTGGGATCGGTATTTTCAATTATTGGAGAATTCAGTGTAATTTTATCCATTCAGCGCAGCGGCCTCTGACTGAGAGAGAAATGAGGGTCTGAGAGCGATGACCGCTACCATCCCGCTGTTCCTCGACAACACTGAAGCACACACCCCCAGCGGCTGCCTCTCCCGTCACCTTCAGCTCGCTATTGACAGCTGAAAACTCAGAGTTTGATTTTTCACATCCCTGTTGAGGCTTTTTGGAAAGACACTTTTAGGGCGCGCACAAAAAGTCTGACGTGGACACAAAAGGACTAGCATCATGCACTAAAACACAGCATTGTTAATGTTTTAAAGTTACACTCAAAGTTGTTTATTGGCATAAGCTACTCGTATGTGCTTGTGCCGGGGATTTAGCGAACATGTCGCTTTGGCGACTTTCTCATGCTAATCTGCTACCAAATATGCTAAAACTCCAAATTCTAATCACTGCAGATTCTCACAGATTAAGAGACGTTTAATTTAGTGCAGACATTCCTAAACTTAACCAAGCTGCGAAATGTGAAACTCTTCTACGTCCCTACGTCATATATACATTAATTCACGGTGAAATTCTTTATTCTTCCCAGAGTCTTGTTAGTAGGCTAGGGTTATTATATGGAGCACCTGGAGCAGACAGGGTTAAGGGCCTTGCTCAAGGGCCCAACTATAGCAACCTGGCAGAGCTGGGGCTTGAACCGCCGACCTTCCGATCTTAATCAGAAATATTTTATGAGATACCAATTACAAGTGCAAGCGTCTCACAGTGCTCGGTGGGTTTCCTCCAAGTACTCCGGTTTCCTCCTAGAGTCCAAAGACATGAAGATTAGGCTAACTGGTGTTCCCATATTGCCCGTAGCGTGTGTGCCCTGTGATGGATTGGCACCCTGTCCGGTGTGTACTCCGCCTCGTGCCCTAAGTCTCCTGGGATATGCTCCAGGCCGCGGCGACACTGTACACAGGATAAGCGGTATAGGCGATGAGTGAATGAGCGTTTATTTGTTGTCAGCCATGTTAGCACTGCTTGTCTTTTATTCTATAACACATGTGTGGGAATTTAGGATTTCGTTTGTTAGTGAAGAAAAGAGTATGACCACCCTGAAAAAAACGAAATTTTTCAACATTTATTTTTATAACAGCAGCAGTAAACATAGCTTTTTCTTTCTTTCCTTCTTTTATTCTGCACTTGACATTTAAATCCGCTCTTTCTGTTCTTGTCTTTCCATTCTGTTCTGTTCATTTTAGTCCATTTCTATCTTTTTGTTACTTTCTCTTTTTTATGTCCTTCTGTTCCATTCTATTCTTTCCTTTCCATTTTCTGAGCTTCATTGTCATGTTCTCTTTTCTTTTTTGCTTTCTCCACCATTAAATTCTCTTACATTCATTACATTTTATGCCTTTCGATTCACTTTGTTCTGTTCTTTTCATGACGTTCTTTCAGTCCGTTCTTTTCTTTTTCTTTCTTCTCTTTGGTACTTTGCTTCTTTTCACTACAATCAATTCAGATTTTTTTTTCTGCTCCCATTTTCTGAGTTGGTTATGATTCTGTTCTTTTTCTTATACTCACTCGGTCATGTTTTTTTTTCATCACTCTATTTCATCCTGTTCTTTTGTTATGTTTCATTACATTCTATATTTACATTTATATTTCCATTATTACTTTTGGTTATCAGTTTTTTCCTTCCTTTCCGTTCTGTACTCGGACAATTAGTAAAGACTAAAACAGTGCAGTTTCGAAAAGTTTGTGGGTTTTTTTAATGACTCGTGCTACTGTAGTTTCCTGTTCATAATGGTGGAAATACCTTATTCCTTTAATCTCTGCTTTTATTTTGTCTATCGCTCTCCTTCTTCCTGAGCGCTACATTGTTCAATAAGCACATTGAAAGACCATAAGCTAAACAGCAAGTGGCCCAACATTAAAAGCTTCTGGATTATTGTGAAAGAAGCTGATCGAGATAACCTTAAACCTCCTATATAGCTCTATATGCATGGACTAAAAATGTTCGACCTTCAGCATTCACATGGAAGGTACCTCAGGAGAAACCTGCCCACACTGCAAATGGCTAAATTATAGTCTATTGCACTTTATCCCTATTTAAGGTAATAACACCGGGATAATTTTTGCTCTGTTCTTCCATTAATGGCACTTTCTGCAAAAGGGGGCTGGTGAGAAGGAAAGTATGAAAAGAGTAATGGAGGGGGGTCGGATAAGTGCTAGGCGGATGACGAAGGGGAAATTGACAAGTGCCCTTGGTGCAATACAATAAAAACATCCTGTCATTTGCGGTGCATCCCCTCTGCTCTTTATGAAATCAAAAATATTCTTGCATACGCTCTCTCTCTCTCTCTCTCGCTCTTTTCCTTTTCTCGTGATCCTTTTCTCACTTGTCCTTCCTGCACAAAAACACAATTAATACCTGCAGCTCTGTCCTACTGATGACAACAATCACAGAAGCCTCTTTACTATAATAACTCCTTAAAAGATGGCCAAAAACCCCTGAAGCACCATCACTTATTATCCAGAAAGCACTTCAATTGACAAATATAGCACTTTATATATAATTATGGCGCAAAGAATATGGGAAGACTAGCTTTTTTTTTACTCTTTCCATTGCTTCGTTAAATTACTTACACAACAATACAAAGCATATCGGGACGTTCAGATGAAAAGGAATGAAAATACATGGCTGAGGTTTACAACCAAAAGAATATGAAGGTCGTCTTAAAGGATACAAAAGACACTGGAGG
Source organism: Clarias gariepinus (assembly GCF_024256425.1). Taxonomy (NCBI): domain Eukaryota; kingdom Metazoa; phylum Chordata; class Actinopteri; order Siluriformes; family Clariidae; genus Clarias; species Clarias gariepinus. The sequence continues at coordinate 33,393,552 of NC_071108.1, read as the reverse complement.
TTGTTATAAAGGTCAATGCCGGGTGTATGATCGCTACTGAAAAAAAAATAGTTTTTTTTATGGATTTGGCAACATTTATAATCCTTTTAGCAATTTTTAAATGGAGCCTAGCACCTTATGCGTGTTACGGCTCTCCAGTTCTCTCAGCTCACCAACAACCAATCACTGAACACCATTGTGTCTGAATATCAATTACTGATCACCATAGCTCCCAAACACCATTTACTTTACACCATTTTTCCCAACCAATCACTGATCACAACCATTCTCAACAACCAATCACTGATCACCATCGTACTCAACAATCAATCACTGATCACATCCATTCTCAACAACCACTTGCTGATCACAACTGTTCTCAACAACCAATCACTGATCACAACCATTCTCAACAACCAATCACTGATCACCACCGTACTCAACAATCAATCACTGATCACACCCATTCTCAACAACCACTTGCTGATCACAACTATTCTCAACAACCAATCACTGATCACTTCTACTCTTAATAGCCAATTATTGATCGCCACTGTTCCCAACAATGAACCACCGGTCACCACCGCTCTAAACAACCAACCACTGATTACCACCGTCCTCAACAACCACTCACTGATTACAACTGTTCTCAACAACCAGTCATTGATCACCACCATGCTCAATAACCACTTACTGATTACTGATTGGTCAATTGATTGGTTTGGGGCAGGTTCTCTCAACTCACCAAAAACCACTGTTGTCTCGACTCAACAACAACCTCACTGAACACCACTGTGTCTAAATAGCAATTACTTCACACCATAGCTCCCAAACACCATTTACTTCACACCATTCTTCCCAACCAACCACTGACCATCACCGTTCTTAACAACCACTCGCTGATCACCACCTTTTTTTAAGAACCAATTACTGATCATCACCGTTCTCAACAATCACTCACTGATCACAACCGTTCTCAACAACCACTCACTGATCATCACTATTCTCAACAACCACTCACTGATCATCACCGTTCTCAACAACCAATTACTGATTACCACTTTTCTCAACAACCATTTACTGATCATCACCGTTCTCAACAACCAATTACTGATCACCACCTTTCTCAACAATCACTCACTGATCACAACCGTTCTCAACAACCACTCACTGATCATCACTATTCTCAACAACCACTCACTGATCATCACCGTTCTCAACAACCACTTACTAATTACCACCTTTCCCAACAACCAATCACTGATCACCACCGTTCTCAACAATGACTCACTGATCACAACCGTTTTCAACAGCCACTCACTGATCACAACAGTTCTCAACAACCATTCACTGATCACAACCGTTCTCAACAGCCACTCACTGATCACAACCGTTCTCAACAACCATTCACTGATCACAACCATTCTTAACAACCAATTAACTGATTACCATTACTCTCAACAGCCAATCATTGATCGCCACTGTTCCCAACAATGAACCACCGATCATCATCACTCTGAAAAACCAATTACTAATCACCACCGTCCATAATAACCACTCACTGATTTCCACTACTCTCAAAAGCCAATCATTGATCACCACTTTTTTCAGCACTCAACCACTGATCGCCACTGTTCCCAACAACAAATCACTGACTACCATTCTAAACAACCAACCACTGATGATCACTGTTATTCCTGTGTGAAACATTATATGGCGAGAAAATTATCAATAAATATTATCATTAAATAAATCAATGCAAGTTTGTTTATTCATTGTTTTTTATCATTATCTGTCAACTTCTTGTGACTTATTGAGCACGCTTTTGCTACTTCCTAGTAAAGAGTGCTTTTTTTTTTTATCAGTGTTTAATATTTTTGTAACCAACACTCCTGCTGATGCAGCATTGTCATCGGAAGCCTGTAAGTCACCCAAAGAAGGTCACATGTCCCCAATTATAATCACCACAGACATGTTTGATGTATTACAGTAGAGAAACGCAGTGGAGAAGTGCTCGGTAATCCAGTTCCCGCATCTGCAGGGGGAAATTTAATAAAGTGGGACATGCCAGCATGGTTATATCAGGGAAACAGAATTAGTGTTCAGTGAGGAATAAAGTCATGAAGGGGATGTATTCCAGATGACATGTGCACACACTTCTGTGTCTGTGTGTGTCCACACCTCGGCTGTCTGAGAAGGTTTGATCTCTGGTCCAGGAAATGAGCAGCGCATTAAACTCATGCACGAGACCCGAGCTCGAGCTGAGAACCGCATGCTGTAAAAACAAAAACACAAATCCCCCTGACTCACACTCGTATAAGCAATCCACTTCTGACAGGAAATTAAACGGCTTTAAAAACCACCCATAAACCACAAAGAGACCGAAATGGGAAAATAATGACTGATTATTCAAAAGCTTTGGTGGAAAATTCAGCCTCTCACTTTCACACTCCCAGAAATAAAAGTACTAAACTGGACTTTTCCTTGTTCTTGTGGTGGTCTCAACAATGGGACATGGATTGTTCTGTAACATGTACAGTAAGTCCCCAACATAGGACCAATTTGTTCAACAAACAAAACATTGTCTGGGTATAAGGATACTCACTCAACTGGCTATAAACAGTATAAAACTAACACGTTCCATGATCGTGTCCTTGTTGAATGATTCATGTTAAAAGAATCGCCGCTGCTTTTACACTTGCTTCCGGACATCCTGTGATGCACGCCGCATTCACTCGACAATGTACGTCGAACATGTGATCTAACTTCCGTCAACATGAACATGCACAAATGCAGGTTTGTATCTTGGAAAGTTCGTAACTCGAATGTTCTTATGTAGGGGATTTACAGTATATTTTTTCTTTGAAAATTATTAGATCAAATAGTTGGCACAATTTCGAAACCCAGGTTATCTTAAGATGTTTTTGTCCCCCCAATTTTTCTGTCTTTCTCAAAATAAAAATCTTTCCTAAACTACAAAAAAATTATAACTCAATATAATTTTCATGTACAGTTTATAATCATGAGTGACGACTATCAGGGTCGGGACTATCAAGGACAAAGTGAGTTTTACGTAGTTAAAAAAGACAAAGAGTGAGAACAGCTCAATTTTTCTTATATACAGTGAAATATTGATGTACATTAAATGAAGGGAAAAACCCTCAAAAACACATGTTTCGATATCAAGAGCACTTAAAAGTCATTTTTCCCTTTTTCCCTAGGAGTACCTGTTACTTCCTTCTTCAGCCCTGTGTTTCAGTATCTCTCCCAGTCTCAAAGCTTTTTCATTTCATCTTCCTTTTGGTGCCAGATAAGGTCAGTCCTGATTGCTCTTCCAAATGAGTCAGGTCAGGAGAACAATAACGACCCCCGCCGAGCGTTATGAAGACATGAGGAGTCAGTTCATGCGCATCGGATCAATCAAGAAAATGTATCCGTTCTTCTTCTTCTTTGTGATGTGCTTTTTCCACTTAATTAAAAGTAATTAGTACTTGAGGCAGAAATAGTGATGATGAGGCCTACTTTGTACCAATTACTCAGCTCACTGTCGCATATTAAAGCTTTGTCGTGCTCTTTTGAAAGCCTCCATGGCCTCGCACAACAATGAGACCCGGGCTCATTAATAAGCACTATTAATTACCGCAAGAATGATATGTTTATGTTTCCGGAACGAAAGCCTGACAGGAAGGGAAGAAATATAAAGACGGCTTACAGATTAGACCGATTCGATGATAAGACGACCATCATTCTTTCTAAATGTTAAACAATCTTTGTGTTTGTCTTTAAACAAACCTGGTTATTGGTAGAGCTCCAAGTGACTGCGTGATCCAGGTTCAACAAAGTCACATGTAAGGAATAAAACCGGACAGATTGTTGCTGTGATGAATCGGAGCAACTGTTTCCATCCAACTGTTAATTGCTTTCCTAAAACCTCACAATCTGAAGTAATCTGGGTATCTATTTGCAAAATATTGCAAAGCATGAGATGTCACATTTTATCCCCTTATAAAAGAGGAGGTTCTAGTCAAAGCGGGACTTTTGATTGTTGAATAACAGAACACAATTACAGTATGAGAGTAAAAAACGCCCTTTATTTTTTTATATAATCCCCTGCTACACTAATGCACTTATCCCAGTGTTTCACTAGTACTTGGATACCATCAAGTTAGAAAGTTTTCTCAGTAAACCGGATCCACGATCAGGCTGCCAGCTTCTCGTCTGAAACGCCGGCCTTCCAGGAACTCCTTTAATGTTTGCCCAATAATGTGGAAATGGATTGGAGCAAGGTTAGGACTGTATGGAGGATGTGGCAATAAATCCCAGCCACTTCCTACAATGTGGTGTGGGTGGGCACTATGAGAACGCCTTTGATGATCAAACCAGGCCATTTTGTCCCTTTAAAAGGAAAGGGCTGTTAAAGGAGTTCCTGGGAGATCAGCATTTCAGGGAGTCCATTCATGGCTCCGGCATTCTGAGAAAACATTTTACCCTGATGTTATCCAAGCGCTAGTGAAACACTAGTGCATTAGTGTAGCAGAGAATTATATAGAAAAATAAAGGAAGTAACTCTCATAACCGTGTTCTGTTATTCTGCGTATTTAAAAATCCCAGTTTGACTTGAACACCTCTTATTTTGTTTTAACACCAACTTGTTCCTCTGTCCTTATTTACAATTGTATAATATTAGTTATAGAAAAGCAGTCAATCACCACACCTCTTTAAAATAAAATAGGACAAGGAATACTTATGGTTAAATATGTTTTTTTAGTGAAGTCCTAAAGACTTTTCCTTGCAAAAAAAATAATAAAGAGGACGCCAATACTGAACACACTGGTTTGACTTGTGCGCCACCTGTTGCCTGCCCTAGGCTATGACACACAACTCAGTTCCGCTGATAAAGGAATTTTATAAATCTGGGATCTCATTGAATGTTGAAGAACTGTTGGATTCTGCTTCCAAAAACAAATGAAATCCCAACTTGTATTTATTCTAGAATTCCGTCAAAGTACTTATTATTATCCTAAATAGTGCCTGTTACCAACAGGACAAATTATGCTTTAGTGTTCACCAGCTTTACCGACAGAATTGCCAAGTCAAGAAGGAACCACGCGGGGGCTTTAAGACTGTGCACAGTTGACTAGCAGGAGTGCTAAATATAACCAGGGCCGAAATAGTAGTAGACATGCACAAACATACACGTGTGCACACACAGCTGACTGACAAACCAGACAAAAGAGCTTAAACATTGTTGTTCTGCCAGATTTTGCTGGACATTAATGCTGGACGTCTTGGAAAATTCTCAAAGGGTAAGTCATTTGGATATGTTTGGATATGTTTAGCAAAAGAACAACATAGCGCACCTTGTATCTAAGACATTTAAAAGTTGAAGAATCACAACAAATTCCTCAATAACATTAAGCAAATGAGCCTAAGTAGGCTTCTGCTTGTGCGATTAATATTTGCAGAACATCATGCAAGAGATTCCCAATTGAAAACTCTGACCGGATACACTGTTGATGGGTCTATTCGACAAGCCTGTGATTGGTGAGGGCCTGTCCAGCCCTGATCCACTGGTTCGAGAAGCCTACCTAATGGCCTACGACTACATCAACTATGTAACAGCGAAACCAGGCACCCCGATAGGCTCGGCTCCCTCTCCAGCCTCAGCAGCGCTGCGACACGCAGGAGACGAGCTCCTCCTGCGCTTCCCGATCTTCTTCCGACGTTGGCCGCGTGTCTTCCGGGACGTGACGGAGGAGACAGCATGTTCTATGCTGATTTCCATCCTGGACGAGCACTTCTCTCAGACGAGGCACGGGGACCTGCCCTGGAGCTCGGTACTCTCTGTGTTTGTGCTTGCTGGTCAGATGGCACTACATTGCCAGCAACGTGGCATGATCAGCGTCCTACCCCAGCTCCAGCAGTCTATAGGGAGCTATGTTGAGAGAGTCATCTGCCCTGAACTCAGGGACAAGGGAGGATGGGTAAGTTTGAAGGAGATAGTGGAAGGAAATCTTTCTACTAAGGAACTGCAGTTTTCAGGCATTAACAGTAATCTGGATTTCCAGATAATAATTTTAGAAGCAGCAAAATTATGTAATGGGGCAGGAGTGATGTCTGGCGATGAAGAGTGATTGACACAGTCACCTTTCACCCTAGGGTCCGGGTTCAATGCCCCCCCCCCCCCTCCCCCATGTGTGCATGGAGTTTGCCTGTTCTTCCCATACTTAGTGGGTTTCCTCCTAGTACTCCGGTATCCTCGAACAATCCAAAGACATGAAGATTTGGCTAATTGTCATTTCCAATTTGCCTGTAGTGTGTGAAAGAGCATGTGTGTGTGTGTACCCTGCGTTAAATAGCTACCCCGTCCATAGGCCCCTGGCCCCCCATGCCCCTATAAAGAAGACAAAGTGGTATAGATAATGAGTGAGTAAGTGAATGATGTTTGGTTATATTTTATTAATTTGACACTTTTTAAAAGCAAATGTTAAAAAATAAATACATAGCCCCATAGTTTTATGATAAAACTTGTACCTTGCTTACTTAAAAACACATTCTGGTGCAAAGATTGTATCATAACACTATGTTGGTCTCTGGTGCATTATGGTGCACAGTGGCTTACTGGTTAGCCCTATCACCTTGCATCTCCAAGGGTTGATTCAAATCTCGCCTCTGGTCCACGAAGGTTGAATCTTTTTTAGGGAAATCCTGTTTTCTCTTACAATTCCAGGACATGCTTTGTAGATTATTTGGCATTTCCAGATTGCGTTTAGTATGCACATGGTTGTAGGTTGCATGACGGTTGGAGTCCTCAGGAACATAACTTTCCATTACAGCATGGCGACCTGAGCTGCAGCCAACCAAGCTTGAATGAATAAATGGATAGAATTGTTGAACTGTTGAGGGGTCGCCAACCCGAGCAGACAACCTTTTCCACATACACTTGGCACAGGTTTTATGTCAGATGCCCTTCCTGACGAAACCAACCTCACATTTTATCCAGGCTTGGGACCAGCACTACATGCAGTGGCTGGGGTTTGGGCATTGGGTGGGAATTGAACCCAGGCCTACCACTGAGCCACCAATGCCCCCCAAATGGATGGCTAGAATATGTCCTGGAAATCAAATGAATCACAGATTAGATTAGATTTAACTTTATGGTCATTATGCAAAATACGTGTACAAAGCCAATTAAATTTAGTCAGCATCTAACCAGAATGCATGAGTATCATATATAAAATAAATAACGAATGTAGAAACAGGGCTATGGGGGTTATATGTACTAAAAAGGGCAGTAGCTATCATAAATAAGATATATGTGATCATACACCAATCAGCCATGACATTATGACCACCTGCCTAATATTGATTGGGTCCCCCATTTTTTAACAGTAATGGTGGCAAAATGGGTGGGTGGGGGGTAGACATCCTCAATATTAGGTCATAATTTTAGTGTGTATGTCTATAGGAATAATAATTGTGCAGCGGTGAAGACTAAAAGTGTATGTGTGTTCCTCCAAGTCAGGTTTTGTGGCTCGCTTTGGGGAGAAGCAGACTTTGGAGGGCCAGGTTAAGAAGGTGTGCTGCTGGAGTTTGCTAATACTGAGCTTGGGGATTCTTGCCTACTTCCTGTGGAAAAGAAGAATAATTTAGTCCACAGCGCCCTCGTGTGGCGAGGCCTTTCCACACAAGGACTAACGCGGTGTTGAAAAATGCACTTTACTGTACAGTGACAAAATATGAGTCATAACACATCATTAGTTATCATTCTGATAGCGTTTATAGTTTTAATAATATACAATTTACACTGTTGCCTTGGCAACTGATATGACTAATTCAGAACAGTGTTGGTTTGACTGAAAAGCATGCAAATGATCCTCACAGTCAAATTATAGACTGAAGATAATCATTTTATCAGATAATTTATGTTTAAAATAAACAAACGTCATTTTATATGATTTAAGTTTGAAATAAACAAACAGCAGCGTGCATGAGTCCACCTGAAGGCTAATCTTAGCTAGCTAATGTTGCTAGCAGCTGTGTTTACAGACAAAATAACTTATTGCTAATTCTACTTTTGATACACTTCATATTAGAATATAGAATATATATAATTGTTTTATAATTAATTCTGTTAATATCTTAATTCTATTGTGTTTCTACACTGTATTGTAATCTTTCAAGTGGTATTCCTGGTCTTTTGATTTTTAATGCTAAAACTATGCTATGGTGATTAGCATGAAAAAATGTTTTAACAAGTCTGTCAGGAAATTCATAGAAAATTGCCTGTAAATGAGTGAAGAAAGGTTTACACCATGCTGGTTTAATGACTTAAAAAGCTGGAGGAAAGTAAATAAAGGGAAAGAAAATCTACCACCTTACTAATGCTAAGTTGGATTTGTACTTTATCATGTAATCACTTGCTTTAGGTTCTAAAGGTTAGCATATTAACTCAATTGCATCAATTTTAATTGTGTGAAAATGTCCATTAATATACTGTTTAGTACTTTAAAGACTGGCACATACTAAAATTGCATTCATAGTCCTGGTATGAAATGATTTGCTCCAAAGTTATATGAACACATTGTAAAACTAAAAATATGATCTAGTTTAATTAAAGGGGAGGGGGTATATATATATATATATATATATATATATATATAAATCATAAGGCTTAAACTCAACCCTTACTTCACGTACTTTATTTAACCTCCACTACCAACCTACACCAAGGTGTCTGAGGTATGTAGTCCTTCTGCAGCATAAGCAGATCATGATTATGCCTGAGGATGTTCTGATAAGTTAATCTGCCTAAAAGAAAGCTTATACACACACTAAACAGGTTACACAAGAAACCCAATCTTATCTCATTAAGCAGTGCAGAGAAAATGTTGGTGTTCGTTTCTTCAAATCATTCTAGTTTCCTGTTCATGTGCAAAGCAAGACAAGGACAACACTTTAGCACTTTAACAAAAGAGCACTTTAATGACGTTTCTGTACAGAATAGGAATGGACAGCAGAACAACACAAACTGAACTTTGGAAAGATTTGTTCCAGGTAGATCAGAAAAAATATTACAGCTTGGCAAACACACATATACACAAGCAAGATTTATGCAACTTCCTCCTCTCCTTCCTCTTCAAACTCGCCCTCTTCCTCGGCCGTGGCATCCTGGTACTGCTGGTACTCGGACACCAGGTCGTTCATGTTGCTCTCGGCTTCGGTGAATTCCATTTCATCCATACCCTCACCAGTGTACCAATGCAGGAAAGCTTTGCGCCTGAACATGGCGGTGAACTGCTCGGAGATGCGCTTGAACAGCTCCTGGATGGCAGTGCTGTTGCCGATAAAGGTGGCAGCCATTTTGAGGCCGCGTGGTGGGATGTCACAGACAGCTGTCTTGACGTTGTTGGGGATCCATTCAACGAAGTAGCTGCTGTTCTTGTTCTGCACGTTGAGCATCTGCTCGTCGACTTCCTTCATGGACATGCGGCCACGGAAGATGGCGGCGACGGTAAGGTAGCGGCCGTGGCGCGGATCGCAGGCAGCCATCATGTTCTTGGCATCGAACATCTGCTGTGTTAGCTCGGGCACTGTGAGCGAGCGGTACTGCTGGCTTCCCCTGCTGGTTAGTGGGGCGAAGCCGGGCATGAAGAAGTGCAGACGAGGGAAGGGCACCATGTTGACGGCCAGTTTGCGCAGATCTGCGTTGAGCTGACCAGGGAAACGGAGACATGTAGTGACACCGCTCATGGTGGCGGACACAAGGTGGTTGAGGTCACCGTACGAGGGTGTTGTCAGCTTCAGTGTGCGGAAGCAGATATCGTAAAGAGCTTCGTTGTCGATACAATAGGTCTCGTCTGTGTTTTCGACGAGCTGGTGCACGGACAATGTGGCATTGTAGGGCTCTACGACAGTGTCTGACACCTTGGGTGAGGGCACCACGCTGAAGGTGTTCATGATGCGGTCAGGATATTCTTCACGGATCTTGCTGATGAGCAGAGTGCCCATACCCGACCCAGTGCCACCACCCAGAGAGTGGGTAAGCTGGAAGCCCTGCAGGCAGTCGCAGCTCTCGGCCTCCTTACGCACCACATCGAGCACAGAGTCGACAAGCTCAGCACCCTCTGTGTAGTGACCCTTGGCCCAGTTGTTTCCAGCACCGCTCTGACCTGAATAATTCATATGAGAAAGACAATAAGTACTCTTCTACTAGACTATTTTCATCTCTAATGATCAAACTCAACCCAATACTCACCAAAGACAAAGTTGTCTGGTCTGAAGACCTGTCCAAAAGGACCGGACCTTACGGAGTCCATGGTACCAGGCTCCAAGTCTACCAGCACAGCACGGGGCACGTATTTCCCACCTACAACAAAATAAGATGAGTAAGGGCCAATCCAAACATTAATACATGTTCCATATTCCACAAAAACAAAATGTTTGTACCTGAAGCTTCATTGTAGTAGACATTGATCCTGTCCAGCTGGAGGTCACTGTCTCCGTGGTATGTGCCAGTTGGGTCAATGCCATGTTCATCACTAATAACTTCCCAGAACTAAAAAAATAATAATAATAAAATAAAATATTTGTACATGCAAAGTGGACTTTACACATCTTATGATAAGTGTGTAATACCATATTTAAATACAAGGAGGCTGCAACATACTTAGAATGAAGAAATAAACATGGCTGCATAAGAAACCGTGTATATTACGTTCAATTACTATATGAAAAGTTGAAAGGTAATTTATCTTGATATCGATTTGATCTAAAAACCTAATGGCTACGTAACCGCAATGCAGCACCAAATCGCTTAAACGGGCTGATTATATGGCGCGCGCGCGCGGGGGGAAAGCCACCAATCAGAGACGTTCATTAATAAGCACGCGCATTCAAAAATTTAACCGCCAAAAAAAAAAAAAAAAAAAATGACGCAGTATTTCGATTTTTTTAAGCCGCAGAAATCGGGCGCGCGCGGTCTTGTCGCCGATTGGCTGAAATCCATCAGCGGGATTTTTTTATTTTATTTTTTTACGTTGCGTCACTTAGACTCCGCCTACCCCACCCACATCCGGCTAAAAGGCGCGGTGCGCGCGCCCGGCTGGCCTGTGTTTTGTCTGGGCCCTTAGGCCAAAATGAATAAACTTGAAATTGTGCATAAAAATGCATCAAACGTGCAACTAATTTAGTTTATATTGCTACAAAATGTTTGTTAAATTCTAGGAATATCAAGAAAAAGCATATTTGCCTCCCTGCATCGTCTTTGTCACAGAAATCGCCCGCCAACTGACAGGTTTTTTTTTCCCCCAACGAATATCACCACGTTATACGAATATCCTGAAGCAAATTGATGTCTAAAAATATGCTTTAAATTTTTACTTATTTATTTCCTCTTAACTATTAAGCAGCGCTAAGGTAAAAGGGGAAAAAAATTGAGGAAGCACATGGTTATGGCGACCCATTTTATTCTTTTCATTCACACAGCCGCAGTGTCTGCTCCCTGAGGTGACTAATTCGCATTTCTTAAACTATAGATACCATTTTGGAAATATGATTTAAAAAAAAATATATATACATATATATATATATATACATATATATTTTTTTTATTAAAATTATCAAGAATGCGAATTTTGTTTGAATGAATTTTATATATTTCAAGAAAAAAATTTAAATATTAAAGAGAACTTTATATGAAAACTAACCTTGGCTCCGATCTGGTTTCCGCACTGGCCAGCCTGAAGATGCACGATTTCTCTCATTTTTGCTTTTTATTTCAGAGGTAGTTCAGAAATGTGAAATGCTGTCCCTCCTTTTCTTCAACAGAAGTGCCGGAAAACAGCGCTTCCCCCTTTATAAGAGCACTATTTAAGACCCGCCCCCATACCCCGGTATCAGTGCGCTATTGGTTGAGATTTTCAAAAATCGGATTAGACCAGCCGTAGTCGTCGTTGATTGGTCTACGTGGTCTGTCACTCAAACCGGGTACGTGGAGCTTTGTCACGGCTCTGCATATGGCTGAAGTCATGCTAGCTACTAAGTCATGCTAGCTCCTATATCACTTCACCGCTAATATGTCAATTTGTAAACATATAAACATACATATTGGGTACAAACTATGAAATAATTGTTGTTGCATAAACTATATTTCAGTATTTACTATACTGAAGGGGAAAAATAACGAGATTATTTAGCAAATTCTGAGGAACCTAGAACCTATTAAATGAGGACAAGTCTTATTCTTAAAGGAATAAAATATCACACTATGCAGCAAAATTGAAAACCTAAAAAAACAAAACTATAATCATAAACTAGGCACCTTAGTACCATAATTAATATATAATAACAGGTAGGAAATTCAACATCAGACAGTGTCATTAATGCTATGTTATACTGTGGACATGTCATAGGTCTTCCTGATTAACTGTAATGGTAGGCAGCAGCGTCCTCTTCAATGCTCATGTCATACTGTGATGCGTACCGTTACATTCGAGGAACATACTGTTCGAGTATGCCAGTGGAGCAGAAGGCCAGTGTAGTGGGCGACCCTCACAGTGTCACTGAATGTCATAGTAGACAGCAACATTTTCACCTTTTATATCACCCCGTGAGGTAATAATATATTAGCTCATACTGTGATGTGTACCATTACATTCGAGGAAGATACAAGGAATGCCTGTGCCAGTGTAGCTGGTGCCCCTTAACTGGTAACAGTCATTGACTGTACCTAACCCTAGGTAGACAGCGTCATCACCTTTTATATTACACTGTGAGGTAACAATATATATGCCGAAACATTGGAGCAGCATGAGAAGATGCAGCGAGCTGACCGCACACACCATCAGATGGTAATGGTAGTACACAGGCGTCAGGATCTGTACATGGCGGAGCCATGGGTACCTTTATACCCATGGCTCCGCCATGTTTTGTTATGTTATGTTTTATTGTTCTACGCCACCTCGTAGAATAATAAAACATAATCATCTATCGTCTTCTGTACAACTTATCCTGTACAGGGTCACAGAGACCTGTAGCCTATCCCAGGAGACAAGGTGGGATACCTTGGGCACAAGGTGGGATACCTTGGACACTGATACATTGGACATGATGCCAATCCATCTCAGGGCACACACACGCACACGCACACACACAGTACTTTGGGCAATTTAGGAATGCCCATTAACCTAATCTGCATGTCTTTGGAGTGTGGGAGGAAACCCATCAAGCATAGGGAGATTTTTTTATTTAATTTCATTTATTTATCCTATTGTACCAAGAATGTCCCATTGAGATACATTATCTCTTCTTCCAGACAGTCCTGGCCAAGGTGGCAGCAACAAAGTTTAAAAGTTTCAACATATATACACATAGAACATACAATGTTAACACATATAAACGTACAGACATTCCAAAAATGCAATTAAATAAACAAACACGGACTAAAAAAATAAGCAGATGGGAATTCCAAATGTCAAAAAACACAGACAAATCTCACATTCATAACCAACATAACCACAAACCACTAAGCCACTGTGCCGCCAATAAAACATAACATTCAAGCTGATTAACTCAAATCTACTGCTGTACTATACTAATTTTACTCTCCAGTCAGATAACACTTCTCCAGAATGCATGAAAAGATGGATGGCACTTTTTCCAGATTCATTCTTGGATGAAAAGCATTGCATATCAAATCAAGCCTTAAGCTTTCCAAACATATAAAACATTCACATTTGACTCTAAATCCAGAGATATGCAAGCAACACTTACAATACCATAGCTTCCTGAGTAAAACTAATCTAGTCCAAATAGGGCCACAGACTCTGTGCATTATGACTAATTGTGCCTTGAATGGTTTTGATTGTAAAATGTGGGTAATTTTAACATGCATGTGGATAATATAATGGTATTTCATCAACCAAGTGTACGTAAGTTCTTCGACAAGCACATGCACACTGCATTTGCAATTCCCTGCATACTCTAGCATGTGATTTCTTCCTTGGTGAGCTTGGTAGGGGAGGTGTTTTCAGCTAAGCCCGGTTCATTTCCTATTCCAGGCAATTACAGAGCCATTATGTAAGTGCACCTACAGTAAGTCCATTCCCTCTGCTGCTTGTTGCATAGGAAACTAACAATAAAGTAAAATGGCTGCCATGATGCAGAGCCTTTCTTATAATGTGCATGTTGCCCACAGGTGATGGCGACAGACAGTGGAAGAAAAGGTTTAATGGAGCCTCTAGGATGGAAAAATCCAAGGGCTGGTCCTGCAGTGGAATATTAATATCTAATCTTTATAAAGGAGGGGGAAGGCCAAGATACAGTCAGCTGCCTTTATACAGTTGGCATGACTTAGAGAGCGAGAATGTGAGATTTGTCGGATTGTCTGCCATGATGGAGGGGGCAGGGAATATCTCAGAGGTCTCGAGGGCTTTCCTGCGATGACCAGAGGCAACCGAGCAGATGGGATATTAGCGGGTTGCCCTTTAAGTCTCGCCACTTCATTCGGGGGAGAAAACAAGATTGAAGGAATTGTGTTTTTTAAAAGCACATGTGGGCTGTCTCTAAACCTTGTTAATCTACTAGTCTGCAAAAACATACACAACACACACACACACACACACACACACACACACACGAACATTCTCTACAACTACTGACCTAAATTTAACAAGACTTCCTGGATCCTCCTTGTACTTTCTAATCAGTGGTTTTATTCAAATTCTAAATCTGGAGACAAAAGAGGCTGTGTGTGCTCTGAAACAGCTTACGTCATCGCACAACACTTCCCCCATTTCGCTCGGCTCTGCTTCTGCAGCGCAGTCTCGGCAGCTTAATGGCTAATCGATTTAGTAGGAGATCAGACTACAAATCTTGAGGTGTGGCAGCATGCAGGAAAGATACTGGAGGACTGTGTGTGTGTGTGTGTGTGTGTTTATATAAATCAGAATTTAAGTCAGCTGAAGACTAATGTTGTTAATGCAATTTTAAAATCAGTCTATTGGCTACCTGTTTCCTTTAGAACCAACTATAAAAATTTTTTGCTATTATTTAATGTTTGTTTTAAATTGTGCCATAACATCAAGCAATAACCCTTCTTCATGCTCCACAACGACTAGAAAAAACAATCCAGCTAAAACATGTTTTTATATTTAAGCATTTAGTTAGCTTTTATTTTATTGTATTTTTTTTTATTACTTTTATTATTTGTAACATTTAGACAACTATGTTTTATGTCTATTAATTGCTGTACATTAAATATTTGCCTATTTAACTTGTTTTATTTGTACTTTTCTTTTTCATCCTTTATTTTGGTAAGAATAGTAGTCAGTTTGTCATGTTTTTACGAAATATCAAGTCAAAATAAATGAACCAAAAATGAAATAAAATAAATAAATCTAATAAAATGGCAACATCTATATATAATATGGTGCTTTATAGATTTAAATAACAATAAAGTAATTGGTATTTTGACACCATTTATTCAAAATTATAATCATGAAGTTTAGGAAATCTATTGTCCGTAATGGTTTATTTATTATCAGTCCCACTCATACTGTAGTAATGATGAAATGTTAATACTACCCTAACAGTAACCCTAACACTGGATGAGCGTTGTAATTTAGCTGTAATTATGTTGGGATTACATTCCCCTTTGGGACCATGCTGTTTTTGAAAGCTAAAATGACTTTGATGTTGAGATAATGTTGAATAAACGACTTATAATATTGCAAATACAATTTTGGTGCCTTTACTTGGTGCATTTAATATCCATTCGCACAATCCCTGAGCAAGTCTATGGTCCCTTAGATTTGTACATGGGGGGGTTCGCACGCCAAGTTGTTCTGTGAATTGGATGGTCCGCAGTGGCGACCCCTCGATGGAAGCAACCGAAAAACAGTCAAACAAACAAATATGGCGTTTGCACAGCGTCTAAACCGCATCGTGTCTGCTTTCACAGAAAACATCCCAGATGTTAAGTGTTTTGTTTTTGTACCCTTTTGGCTGCTTAGGAATTTAATATTATTAAAGTAAACGGCTGTTGTTCTGTGTTTTTGTGGCATCTGTTGTTACTATGTACCTGCATGTTCTAGCATCAACACCGTGTTCCCTAGTGGTGCCGTGGAAAACACACAGTGCTGTTGCTGCAGCAACTGCCATTTGAGTCCTTCTCAGGCAATCGGTTTGGTATTAATGTTGTTTTGCAACAGTGTGTTGGTTCAATTTTCAATTTTATTTGTATAGAGCTGTTAACAATTGACATTGTTGATTGTCGTTGTTTTTTTCCCATCGTCATGTAGTCAACGTTGTTCTGACAGCATTTCATCATAGTCGTTCTAAATTAAAATAAAAAAACTAATACAGATGTTGTCCCAATGTCCATAACACTGCCAAATTAACATCACCACAATATTACGGACAACCAAAAATTCCTTTGACTCCGTCACTATATTGTCATTAATGAGGTGAACAAAAATTGCTATTATTTTATTATAACACATGCAATTGTCACTTAATTTTGAGTCTGACATGACATTCCACGTATGTGTACAGATTTCAAGCATAACACACCATGATGTCGCGTCGCCATTCAACCGGATCAGGATCATCTACAGGTGTCTCCATATTTTGTAAATATTACAGAATATTACATGTATCTTCTGTATTCATAAATTTTTTGTATACTGGCATCTACGAATTAATAATAAGGGTGGCAATAATTTTTAAACGAGCTGATTGCCAGGCATGCACAGCACAAAGACCTTTAAAGGCCCGGCTAAGCTTTTTATTATACTTCCTCTGTGTGTGGGTTATTGAGGGATCTGCAGAGGCCTGAGGGATTAAAGGTCGTGGGTCTGTTCCAGTATGGATCTCATGAGGGAGGGACTGACATTTGACTCAACATCCGTCTGAATTCTACACTCATTTTATATCCAAGACACATCCACCGGGTTTAATCTATTGTTTAGCCACTAATTAGGCAATAAAAGAAAAAAATATATGAGTGATGATCAGGAATGAAATATAAACAAACAACCATACAAACAATGGGGATAAATATACTGTAGAATTGAATTACTTATAAAGAGCTGTGCCGTATCAAATGCTGTCGCTTCCTTGCGAGCATTCAGAATATTGACGATGCATACTGATGAAACAGGGGACATCCCCCTTCATTTTCAACTTTGCCCCTCATTTAAGCATGGTTTAATACAATATATACTACATATACTGAAGATATCACTGTTGTGCTGATATTCAGCACGGGTGCACATCCCCGAATGTGATATTGCTTTCATACAACAGCTTCACAAACACCATTTATTATTTAAAAGATTATGATGTGTTTGTTTATTTATCCAGTTATTTTGCTCCACCAACACGTATCCCACTGTGCCTGGTGGGACTAGTGTTAAACTGCTGTTCTATCATTTTACTCTACCCTCTTAGAATTTTCTATCATTAGCAACAATTATACTTACAGTATTATCTTTTCTTGCTACTTTCTCAATATCTCATACTTATATTTTTAAATAGTCGTATAATTGCAAAAAATATACAGTAGTACAGTTTCACTGGAGGTAACACTTCCTGACATACTGGTAGCACTTTTTTTGGCTTTAACGTTGGTAACATGTTGATTTACTGAAGAAATAAAATTACATGTGACACAAAAAGGCTAAAAATCCTTAATACTAAACACGAACCCAGTGCTTGCTGGGAGTAGTAGCAAGGATTTATGGGCGGGGTGCTAAAGCGGCGAAACATGATGTATGATGTTTTTTGTATGCACACGCCTGGTAAGAATGGTTAGGGGAGACTGATAGGGACGGATTTATAGAACAATAACCTGCCTTCACTCATGTTGGTGACCGACAGTTTATTTACCGACCTGGTATGTGGAGTGAAACATATACAGTAGTTAAATGTCCCAGTGCTGTTGCTTTCTATTATCACCGCTTGTGGATTGCCTCTCGATCAGTCTACTCGGTCTGAACTAACTGTTGTATAATATTATAATCATTATTATTCATATTATAATTGTATGATAGTCATTATACAATGCATTTGGTTGCTAAGAAGATTTTACAGGGTTCAAATAATCATCATAGCCTGTATGAAACCCATAAGCAGATAGAAGCAATACATGTTTAAAAATCTGGAAAGAGTAACATTATTGGGGCAGCCATCTTAGCCAGGCAATTCTTTTATTTTAACACTTTTGTTATTTAATGCATTTCGATATAATTCTTCATCTTGGCTAACTAGATGTTGTTGGTCTTTCGGCTGCTTCCGACAAGGGGTCGCCACAGCGGAATACCCAGTCCGCACTACAACTTTGCACAGGTTTTACGCCGGATGCCCTTCCTGGCGCAACCCTCCCATTTTTATCCAGGCTTGGGACCGGTCCTGCATTCAGTGGCTGGGGTTTGGGCAAAGGCTGGGAATCGAACCCGGGCCTTCCGCATGGCAGGTGAAACACCAACCACTAAGTTAGCACTGTCGCCTTGCACCTCCAGGGTCTCGATTCGATTCCCACCTTGGGGTCTGTGTGCGAAGTATGTATGGCCTCCATATGCTTGGTGGGTTTCATCTGGGTATTCCTGCTTCCTCCCACACTTTAAAGATATGCAGATTAGATTAACTATTGTTCTCAAGCTACATGTAGTTTTTGAGTGGATTCTGCGATGGATTGGCACCGCGTCCAGGGTGTACCCCAGCTCATACACTAAGTCGTCTGTGATTGGCTCCAGGCCCATCACACCCTGTACACAGGATAAAGCGGTGTAGACGATGAGTGAGGGAGCTTGTTGGAAGAAAGTATTTAATATTTAATAGTTTGATGGCAACGTTTTCATGTAACCCTCTTGGGTCAGACAGACTTGTGTACAGAATTAAAGATACAAATGCGAACATGTTTTGTTGATCATATGTTGGAGATTTGGAGGTGGTGTCATTCCTCTATTAATAATAATCTTAGAGGCTTTCGGCTGGTGGAACTTTAAGTGAATGTTCATTCGTTCATGTGTCCAGCTGTCTCTGACCGAGCACGTGCAATCCACAGGGGATGTCCGAACAGATCCAACACCGTATCGGGTTCTGTTTCACCCTGTCATAAAAGAAAGCCTGCAGGGAATGAGACACGTATGAATCGTGAAACAGCAAAGCTCATTATGGACTGCTCTCTAAATAAATACTGGCCATCATTTATTATACACGATAGTACAGTATGTAGTTCAAAATGTGTTTGCTAGAAACTGAAATAAGGGCATTTTGTGTTAGGGGAAAATAAAACGCTGTTCAAAGCTGCAGCAGTGCCAAGCCCTGGTGCAGTTTACGCCTTTTCGCCCTTCCCCCTCTCAACAGTGCGGCATCTGGGGGAGCTAGCTAGCTAATGGTGAGTCAGAAGAGTGCTCCCGTAGGATATCTTCTTTTACACAAAGCTGACTCAGCTGCTGCGAAGACACACACACACACACACGCACACATACACAGCTTTCTTTTCAGAAGCCATACAGACTGTTTCTTTCACACACACACAAACATGCACTGCCTTTCAAACTGGATATATCAATGACCTCTGAGGATCTAGCGTCTATTATCACATTAGCCGCTAGCCCAGAGTCCTGGCATTGTTCTCCTAGGCTGACTCACAGATGAAAAAGATGTGCCTTTATGTGCAAATATACAGTACAATTAAAGCATGAATGAATACCACACAGTCTATTGGAAATTTCTAAAGAAATGAATAGAAAAGGCTTTGATTTATATCTCGTTCTTTTTTTGTTTAGATGATGTCAGAGTCAGACATTAGCCCCACCCTTAACCTTCTGCTCTGGGTCACCGCTGAATTTCGTATGAATGTTCCAGTATTGATTATTGATCTCTTCAGGGATGCTGGCATCAGGGAGACAAAAATCATGGTTTAAATCGAGGCAGGAAATTTTTAAAAACAATTTGTATGTAAATGTATTATGATTCCTTTTTGGATTATAATACCACTAATATAGTGGCAAGCAATGATGAGCAGGCACGAACAACTGCACCATCATCATTCGAGTGCACCAAACAACCCTTCTGCTATTTGAGTATGTTAAGGCCGGGTGTACCGCATAACATCTGTGCCTTTTTGGGCACCTCTAAAATGCTTTGCTAAGGAAGTCGTGAGCCATTGTTCAGCACAAGTTTAAGGCATAGTCGTGGCTGGACGTGTTTTTCTAGTGCGTCTGGGCGGCGATGGTGCACCAACGTTACCTGGGCACAACATACAACTCGTGTGCCTTTTAAGCATGTTAAGATCTCCAAAAAGCCCTGGATGCTGACATCACTCAATGTTATTAGCCACTTTTCATCATACGTTTAAGGCATCTGAGATAGGACAAAATGGGCCAGGTTTAGTGGCATTTGTAATGGTGTAGGTGCTTGGAACAGTCATCGTCGCTTGCTGCAAACAACCCAAAATAACTGACTTCCTGTTGACTGGAGCCCATGCCATGAATAGTGAAAATTGTTCAACTCAATATGATCTAAATGGGTACCGAGTTTGACATGTATACGTGCAAGTGTGTATGACTTATACAGTAAAATCTCCTGTGAAGGAGCCTCTCAGGCGTCCTAATGGCATCAGATCCAAACCTGTCTGCTGATTGTCATGACTTTTTAAGCATGTTAAGACCTCCAAAAATGACCAGAAAATAATAATCCTTTGAAAAATAATCGGGCTCTCACACACTATGACATCTGCACTATAAGACGTCAACATTATTATAGTGATATATGACATCATATATATTATTATATATGATGTCATATTCACCAGAGCTGATGTCATAATGCTTGGGCCCTAAAAACCCAAATGACACAGATCTGTGCATAGATCACAGCATAGAGTTAAAGAGTTAAGACGATACATTTTTTTTAAGTGCTTAAATGGAAGCCTTGCAGGTGTGTGCTTATATTACTTTTATAATGGGTAAAGTTTACTATTTAGAATATGGGAATGATGCTGCAAAAATGTAGAACTCTCAAAATGAGTATATTATTTAAAAAATATATTATAATTTTTTTGTTTTGTCAATTTCTTTTATTTCATTTTATTCTCCCAGATCTTAAGGAGAAAATTCTTAAGGCAAAGGCATTCGTATGCCGAGGTCACTCTATATTGCACAATCCTGACCCCTATATGTGTTTGTTAAAAACAGCAAAAGCAAAAGATGTCTAAAATGCTCTGAATTTTAAGGATAACTGTCATAAGTCAGTTTAATTTCAATAATGTTTGATGAAATAAATAAAAAAATATATATGTAACTATATAAAAGCCACATAGACACCAAGGTATAATAAATCAACATTTAATAGTAAATAAAATGGTAGTTTTGGTGTCACTATTTTGGCAATTTTTCACATAGTAGGCTGCATAGCTAAGCATATAATGGGCATAATTAGCATTAAAATGAGCTTTATTACCCCTCTTAGGACTAGACCTTTTGTTTCTGCATGGCAGCATTACAATGCCTGTGTATATAATTAGCTTAACCCATTCTGTAAACAATTTCAGGTCATTTAAATATAAAATCTTCAAAAGTATCCAAGTCTTAAAATAGCCTTAAAATAGCTTTATTTCCAACCCACTCTGTTGTTTCAACCCTACCATCCCCATTCAAATTGACCAAAATTCAAATAGAGCTCTTAAGATGCAGAGTGACATTAGTATTCCAAGCACAGTCATGCATGCCTGGTCTCTCCCTGGGAAACCAGCGGGAGGAGGCTGCTTCTGATACTAATGGGACTCGACTCACTCTCCTCCACCCTGGTCATGGGCTGCAATTCAAATGGAAGAACTGTGATGCTAGGACATTAGGCCTATATTACGGCTTGTATTATAGCCAAGACTGTCCTGTTGCATATCCCAGGATTCTGATTCACAGTATACAATACATCTACGCGTGTATATTGCGATGATTTATAATCACACTACCTATCATCTAAAGGAAAATGAGTTCCCTTTTGAAACTGCTTCCTGTAAGGGTTTCTTCCTCATATCCTCTCGCTACTGTTACATCTGGCCCGTTCATTTAAGATCTGAATCTACAGGCTGTATTTAGCAAATCTGCTTTAGAACAACTGAAGTGAGCAGTATAACATTAGTATCAGTTGGCTGTCTGTTTACCTAGCAAACAGCGAAAATATACATGCAAGACCCATATCAGGATAGTTCCAGAATGAAAATGACCCATGAGATGATTTTACAATGCAAATGAGTCGCTAGGTGAAAACACTGCTTCACTGTTTGCTCATGCCGCATGTAGACATTGATAACCAGGCTCTTTAGTATGGAGGGGCGATGAGGAACAGTGCTGCTACACTGATAACACTCATGATTATTTAAATCTGGACAACTCAAGGGATTCTGAACATACCGTGGTGTCGATGATAAAGGTGCTCAACCAGGAAGTATCCTTACAGTAGTGCACATGATCATAGAACAAACACGTTAGAAATTTAAATGGCTTACAGAAAAGGAAAAAAACGGGGATTACAATAAACACAAGATACAGTAAGAGTCATATTGGTAATACTCATGGAAAATATATTTTTATATAATTTTACTATCATAACAATTAAAAATCCAGAACAAATGCATTAAACTGTAAATTGATGAGGATGCTAAATAGTTATACAAATTAGTGCAGCTTAAGTTTTGTAATTTTTTCTAAAATGGTGGAAAGTGATGCCAAAATCATTGTATATGTTTAGAAAATATAATATGTTACTTTCAAACATGAAACGAATTTTTTAATATTAATGTTTTACCTTTTTTAAAAATTATTTAAATAAATCTGATTAGCAAGATATAACATCAATAAGTGAAACACCAAAATCATAAAACAATAATTGATTATAATTAATAATATGAAATAAATATACTATCAGTCACCCAAATCAAACATGTCACACAAAAATGTTGAAAAACATTTGACAATTTGAAATTTTTCAAGGTACTGAATAAATGCGAAAGGGATGTCGGATGTCTCCCTTCATGTCATCGTTTATTTAGCAATTTTATGCAAAGCTTTGAAGTCTGTCATTACTGTTACTTATTTTATAATTATACTAGCATTTGGACACAAATTGTACATAAAAAATATTACATCTAATATTTAATTCATTTTGCCATAATTAAAAACCATGTGGTCTTTCACATGGGGGTCATTTTGGTGTTGTTGTCATCGGTGTTACCAGGACGTGAAGTAACACCAGTTATTAAATATATAAAAAATGCATCAAGCTCTAGTTTTTGGGGATTCACACAAAGTAAAAAAAAAAAAAAAAAAGTGTGTTCTAGGTGTAAAAGGAGAATTAAAATTCCACCTTTTCTGTAGAATGACCCAGCTACAGTGATACATAATGAACTGACAAGAGTAATAAAGTATTCATAGATTAACTAATGTCCAAAGGACTACATAAACTATTATAAACCTGTGATTTACCTTCACTCCCTCTGACATAACGTTTCAAGCATTTTATTACTAATGCTAGCTCAGCTAGCTAGGACGATATGAGTTATATCTATATTTCTCTTGATTATGCGGTATGTTTTGGATTGTTATCTCGTATAATACATTCACTTTTCCTCACCAAATTCTGGTTTGTTTGTTTTTAAATGAAACCGTCCTCTTAAATGAAATATGACTATTTTAAAATCATTAAGAGGCCAAAACAGTGGACGGCCATTTTCCTGAGGCGTAGCCTATCAAACACAGTGTGTCCGTGGCGCCATCTTATGGCTGTCCAGAATGGTTGCAGTTTTCCTCTTGCAGGTTTCACTCACTCACTTATGATCTATATCGCTTTATCCTGTATACAGACCACAGGGGGGAGAAGATGCTAACCCCATGCACACAGACTCGAAGTGAGAATCGAACCCTCGACCCTGGGGTGCAAGACGTGCAATTGTGGTGTTCTGTAATAAGTGTAATAATAAATGTAAAGAATTACTGCATGTCATACACATTTTACAGAACTTCAAAAGGCACCTAAAAATGCAAGGAATAATTATAAAAAAGATTATTAAAAATGTGGTTTAATTAATGCAATGCAAAAAAAAAAGGTGTGAAATGTTTACCCTTTGTAGCTATATCTTTACATGATTAATTCTTTTGAACTCATTCGTCAGACAGCTAATGTCTGATTTCTGTGCCAGGCCGAAGTTTACTTTAATTTATACTGGCCTTGATAGCGGATCATCAGACTTAAGCACTGACTATATTTGTCATGCAGCTGCTTTACTGATAATCCCACTGACAGCTCATGGGTTAGATGCTGTGATTGAAAACGTTATTATCACTCCTGACATGCAGACTGGCTAGTGGATGCTCTGAGTGCTTGGGCATCTCCCTTTGATTTCTTTTAATTTGTTTTAGAAGAGACTATTTTAATGTAATTTAATGATATGATTTCACCTCCATTGCAGTCAACCCCGAAATATACACAGAGACTTTTCACATCCATGTATAACCTTTGTTCTGTCCATCTGCTCTGCCTTTCGTACAGATAAGATCCTGAGCATGTGTTACATAGATTTGTACATGGATAAAATCATGTCCTGCTGTCGAGATAGTTATTATGATATGAATGATTGCTGTAAACACCTAATTTAACCACCTAATATGTCTTCAAAGAAGTGCAGGACTACAGGACTGGTGAGGAAAAACACAACGCTTGCAGTAAAGCTGTTTGAAATTGATAATCTGGAAATGTACTGCTTGATGCAACGCATTCTTTTAGTAAAGCCTGTCAACTCGGCTGCCATCAATTTCTGACTTTTACCTTAGTGCTAAACAGGACATTTGTGAATATTTAAAGACTGTTACGATTGTTCTTTGTTATATACTTCAATAATACACTAATCAAGGTGAAAAGTTCACATTTCATGCCAGGATAAGATGAAACCACTGTTTAAGGTTTGCTTCTTTTTTCCTTTGTGTCACACGGTAAGTGAGAACTAATTTTCAGTGCTGGGCAAAGTACACAAATCCTTTGATAGTGTAAATATCATACACCACATATTAATCAAGTAAAAGTAGAAGTCCTCCATGTACATGTCTACTTGGGTTAATGTTTTGACTGTCAAATTTAAAAAGGACTGAGGTTACATTAGCTCACTAAAAGAAATCTCTCTCTCTCTCTGTCTGCTTCCTGTCTGTGAACGTGCTGATTTCGTCACTGTCTGCTACCCCTTCTCATTCCAAACACTGCTAAATTTACTGTAACAAAGGAAATGCAATTATGCATAATGGTCAATGGTAGTGCTGAGACTTTAACGTGACTCAGAAGAAGAGTGTCAGGGAGTGCTTTGTTCATTTTATTGTATATTGGGCGCGCATGTGCAATGCATCGCAAAACCTTATGGTTGTGTACAGGAAACAGAATTGAGCGGTTCTTCTCATGAATCTTCTAGTCCGAGTCGTTCTTTCTTTTATCACAAACGAACGAGCGACTCGGACCAGAGGTGAGCTGCTCATTCGGCTTATCATATGTCCTTTGTAGCTGCGTTGTAATATTTTTATTACTGGAACTATAGCCAACATTTGTGTATGTAGACCTGTTGGGGTTTTGTTTATTGAAAATGTAACATTTTATTTTATTTCTGATCAAAAGAACGAAATGAACTAAATGACTCAAAAAAAAAAAAAGATTCGTTCATTTTGATGAATGAGATTCAAAGAACTGAGTCACTAAAATGATCCAAACTTCCCATCACTAGTCAGCAGGTGACACAATTCTCATTTCAAATACTTCACACCACTGTGGCTATGTAACGCAATGCCTTGGAAAAATGTAGTGAAGTACAAGTACTGTACAGATGTTTCCTATATGCTGTGGTGTAAAAGTAAACATTTTGTACCAAGAATACATGAAATATTGCTGTTAGGAACTGAAGAAATGTTAAAGTACAAGTATCATAGGATCAGTTAGAGGAATCAATTAAAACATTGGTTTGCATTTGTAGATTTAGTGCATCATATAAAAAAATCACCCATTTGTTATTGGCTAATGTGAACATAAGTGTAATGTTGCTATTAATGCTATACCAGGAGCACTGTGGCTTAGTGGTTAGCATTGTCTCCTTGCAATTCCAGGGTTCGAATTCCTGCCTGGGAGGGTTCTCCCACTCGGTTGGTTTCCTCCAGGTACTTTGGTTCCGCACACAGTCCAAAGAAATTCAGAATAAATACAATGGTCACCATTGGCCTCCACGATCTTTAGTGGGACTACAGAAGTTCCCAGTTGGATGAATGGAAGGATATAATGCATTGCTCTTAGTCTGACAGTTTAGTTGCCAAGACATGGACAGATATTATCCTATAGTCCACCCATTTAATATCACAACCAGCCGTCAATTAAAGTCAATATTCCTTAACGAGCTGTATAAAATCCAGATATTGCATAGAAAAATAAAAAAATAAACTTAAATGTATTTTATAATCTGATTTATTACTGAATTTCCAATAGTTCAGTCTCTCCTGCATCTCTCCAAAAAGCGCTCACACAACTCACGCAAACATTCTGAGCTTATTAAATATATACATCATCTCTCAATATCTTACCATACAGTATGTACAAGTCACCCTTTTATTATGAGTCTTTTTTCTCTCTCCTTTTCTCTTTTTATTTTTGATGTTCATTAACTATGAAAATATAAAAAATAAAGCTTCCTCTTCTGTTTTGTTATATATATATATATAAATCAGTCTTGTGGTTCTGTGGCGCACAGCGTTACGAAGCCGCGTGTGCTTTTCTGTTGCGCTTGGCTCGCCGTATCGGAGGGAAGCTGATGAACTCAAAGTGTTTAGGTCGGTCCGAGTTGGGGAAAGGTAGAGGACCTTTGTGGAGCCGCTTGATGAAGTGAACTTCCCTTTGGTTCTCCTTGGTTTTGGAGGCTTTAATGGGTCTTCCTTTCCTACTGAAGGCTACATACCAGCCCTCATATTTGGCATTCTGGAAGGCGGTGTAGTTGTTCTCCAGGACGATCTCCGTGAAGATGCAGTCCCTGCCTCTGCCGCTGGGCTACGGGCACAAACAGAAATAAATCATATTATATTAAGTCATATTAAAATACCAAGAGGAAGCAATGTGTCACATCACATCCTGCTATCTGACAACATTTTAAATAAACTTTTACAGGTGTATTGATCACTTCTAATACCTCGTGTAGAATCCTACAAGGCTATCAATATCACAAAGGCTTCCAAACGTACTCACTTATCATCTATACCACTTTATCCTGTATTGAGGGTCGCAGGGGGCCTGGGAGCCTATCCCAGGAGACTTAGCACACAAGGCAGGGTACATCCTGGATAGGGTGCCAATCCATTGCAGGGCACACACACAATGGGTAATTTGGGGAACACCAGTTGGCCTAATCTG
The DNA here is from genome assembly GCF_024256425.1 of Clarias gariepinus. Taxonomy (NCBI): domain Eukaryota; kingdom Metazoa; phylum Chordata; class Actinopteri; order Siluriformes; family Clariidae; genus Clarias; species Clarias gariepinus. The sequence goes on along the minus strand of NC_071108.1, from coordinate 33,366,141 downwards.
CAGTTCTTTAGACTGTGGCAGGAAATCCACCAGGATCGGGAAGAACATGCAAACTCCATGCACTCAGAGACACAAATCAAACCTGGCCGGGAATCGAACCCAGACCCTGGAGGTGCAAGGCGACAGTGCTAACCACTACACCACTTGCCACCGGGATTCCAAACTATAATCTAATATGAAGCTTAGAAAAAACTTAAAGATCAACATAAACCAGAAACACCTAACATTCTTTAGGATAAATCATGAAGGCTTTTATGTAGACATCCTCAACAAGATGTTCCAATTAAAAGGTTGAGCATAAAAGCTTTAAGTAAATTTTAATATCATTTAAACTGCTTGACAAAGAGCCCTTTTGCAAAGCTAAGAATGCTGATTTATCCCATAAACCCACACAACATATTAAAGAACCTGAGGTTTTAACAGGATATACAGCATGCCTGGTGTCCATGCAAACTTCACATTACTGGTCATTATTTTCTTCAAAAGACCCAGAACCTCTAAGGAATGTATGGTATTCCAGTAAAAGCTCTTGGTATTTGGTATACTTTTGTAAAGGGTCTTTTGTTAGTTTAGTTAAGAACCCTTAATTATCTAAGGTACCATTTAAGACACCTTTAAACAACACCTGTAGGATTCCAACACCAGGCTAAGGTTTTTACAGTGTGCCAGATATATTAGCATTGACCGACTTCACTTTGGGAGCTTCTGCAAGAGAGAATCTGCTGGTCACTGTCTTATAAAAACAACAACAACAACAATAACAAAAAAAACCTAAAGTCATGATTTAGGACTCTGGGTTCATGATCCCTGACAGCAGGTGGCACTATAACCTGTTTTAGACACTTCTATGAAACATTTCAATCATATATTTACATTGATATTATTTTGAAATTATCTGCGTTAATATTATTTGTAAATAAATCATAAGGTTTATGTAAAACCTTAGTATGAAGTTTTTTTTTCAAGTACGCCCTCAAAATTGTATATACTATGCCTTTCCTGTGTGGTATAGTACTCCCAGGGTTATATGTGATAAACACCAAATAACACCAAATTACTGTTTGTTATTTTTTTACTTGACAGCTAGAGTTATTAAGTAGCTCTTAGCCAAGCTGTCGTGGTACTTCTTAGAAAAGGTTCTTCAAGTGTTCTTAATATGTAAGCTCTATGCATTACGCTATTCCAAATTCTGACAGTTTTGTGTAGAACGCTATATCACTATAACAGAGTCTAAGGACCTTGAATTATTATAAGAATCCTGAAGGTATCTCAGCTTCCACTCTGCACTCTGAGAGACTTCTGTTGGAGAGACAGAAAATTTAGAGCACTCATGGGTTCTTCTGTATATTTCTAGAACGTTGCTCTATGTGAGGGGCTCTGAACCAGAGCTGCAACTTTTAGAACCTTTATTTATCTAGGTACTGAAATGGGTTTAATCTTAAAACCCTTCCCTGATGGAAATATCCTACATTAAACTTTTAAGTAATTTTAAGTGTTCTATGAAAAATGTTTATAGGAGAAAAAGAACCAGTTGAGGCACTATATGGAACCTTTTGTTTCCTGAGTTGGTTTTTAAGCTACAAAATTGGCATTCTCTCAGATTTCCACACTCTTATAATCTTTTAGTTTTATTCACTCAGTTGAAAACTCATCATGGAAAGCATTTGAAGTGGAACCCACTTAGGAAACTAAGAACGTTTATTTATCCAGTTAACCGTTCAGGATAAGAACCAATTATTTTGTAATATTATCTGGGGAAAAACACAATAATACCAATCATACTGTTCATATAACATTCAACGGTATGGAATTTTCTCTGTGGCTCCTATAAAAGCATCCACAGTAGTTGTTTAAATGATTATTAAAAAATATATATTTAAAACTCTTAAAAACTCTAAGGTATCACACAGAACCCACAAGTTTAGAACCCCTAACTATTCAAAGAATCCTGAGCTACTGTTTTTTTTAAAGTCCAACCTTAATGAATACAATAACCACTTAAAGAATTGTTGAAGAACCCTTTGTATTAGCTGAAAGCATTCTCAAATTGTTTACTTTATACTTTAAATAATCAGACATTATTTCTTTTAAACACGTAGAACCTGTTTAACATTTAACTAAAGTGTTTTAGTTCTTGTTACATCGTTTCTGGGATGCTGCAGGGCTCTTTAGGAATTTGTACAAAACTTCAATAAACCCCTTAAAGAACATTCTTTATGAATACGGAAGTGAACACTGTGATGAGGTTAGTGTGTACCTTGCCCACCAGCTTTCCTCGGCGGTTCATGCAGAGGTATCGGCCGCTCTTGGCTCCTTTGATGCGAACCCGACTGCCGAAGGTGTCCGTCTCCACATACAGCCTGGCTGCAACACAGAAATGCACACATATACAGTTAGTGCTGAGACATTTAAAAAAAGTAAAAAGTAAAAAAAAAAAGACTTTAGACTTGTATTGGTGTCAGAAAAGGTTCTTTAAAACCGATGCTTCATCCTGGAGAACAACTTCAACTTTCGCACATGCTGATTTGTTATTTAGTAGATTTGACTTGTGTTACAGCAGGAAAAACCTAGTGTTTTCCAGGACCTGAAAAATCTTATAAGCCAACGGACCATAAGATATATGTGTTGTTTGGAAGTTTTGTGAAGCCAATCCACATAATAATTATGTAAACTTTTATAGGAAATATTTTTTGGTTCTTTATGGTACCAATGAAATCCATCTATACACTATTTAACACCTTAGGAGGTCCCTGAATTCTAAAAAGTTTGCACCTGCTGTAGATGCAACATTTCTGAAAAACTTAAGGAAGTTGAGAAGGTTATTCAGGTTACAAAACCATGTTCTTTAAGGAAGTTAGAAATGGTAATATGCTTATAAGATAATATAAGAGTTCTCATTAAGGAAGTTCAAGATGTTATATACTCTATAAGAACCTTATTGCATGTTCTTTTGCAAGAAGTTTCTTATAGAGCATTGCAGAAGATTTTTGTACTCTAGCTTATTTAAAATGTTTTGAATGTTTTATTTAAACAAACATACAAAAAAAATGAATTCACTCCAAAAACTATTTAGATTGTATCCATAAAAAGAATGTTTGCCCCAGAAAACCATTCAGGTGATTAAAGGAGCTAAAAAGGTTATGTGGCCTACAGGGTTCTTTAGGGAAAGTAAATAGTTTATTTCCTTTAAAAAACGGTTTTGAGTATCCAAAACGTTTATTCCTTTATAGAATCTTTGGCATTTCTTTTACATTTTACCCATGCCACTGAACCTTTTTCACATGTTTTAAATAGAGCCAATGTGTTATTTGCATAACACCTTAGAGTGTCATTAAGAATCTTATAAGGGTCCTTAGGGAAGCTGAACAAGTTATTTGCTGTAATTAACCAGTTTGAGTGTTCTTAAAAAAAGATTTATGTGCTCTAGGAAACTGCTCTATACGGTATGCTTGCATATGCAGATACGGACATTCGAGTTATGAACATTCGAGTTATGAACATTCAAGTTAACTTTTGAAAATTTCGCATATGTTCAATTATGGAAGTTAGATCACATGTCCAGCGTACATTGTCACATGCAGCATGCATCCCAGGATGTCTCAAAGCAAGCATAAAAGTAGCAGCGATGAAGCTGGTACTGCTGAGAATAACCAAGCAATAACAATAAAGACATTGAGAGAATGGAGCGGGATGAAAAGATGGGAATCATTGCGTGTTATTTTAACATAAATCGTTCAACCATCTGTAAGATTCTAAAGAACAAGGAAAAGATCATGAAACATGTTAGTTATATGATGTGTATCAGGCTTGCGAACGAGCTCTCGGAACGGAACTGTATACTATATATAACGTATATACTGTGTTTCAACATATAACGTTTAAGATATTATAAAACTGCATAATCTTGTTTTCTCTTACCAGTCTGCCATGCATTTCTTTAGTCCCACATTGTACATTCATAATACAAGTAAATCTGAGTATTTTAAAATTAGGATTATTTGTGATTAATCACAGACTATGACTGTGATTAACTAGATAATTTTTTTTTTGATCGACATGTATTTAAAATATAATCGAGAATATCACAATATCAGCGACACGATATATCGTGCATCCCTTCGCGTTTGGCTCGTCGCTGCTTTGATGTTTAAAGTCCATTAGCGCCGCTCGCGACACAAAGGCGGGCAATTAAGGAAATATTTGTCGCGCGCGCTGTGCCTCCTGAACTAATCAGCGCTCTTGATGCGCCCTGATTGCGGCTCTGTGCATTGCTGCTCTCCCACCGAAACCCAAGCGCGGAACCCGATCCCACTCACCGAAAGTGTTGTCGTCCTCCGCGGTGGCGCTCACGCGCTTGCCCTGGATCTGCACGTGGCGCCCGCTGGTGCGGCTGTAGAGCTGGTAGACTCGCACCTGCCGCCGGCTGAGCTCGTCCGTCTGCGCGCCTTGCTCCCTCACGTGCTGCTTAAAATCAGGAGAAGGCTCATTCTCCCCCTTTTATTTTCACGTGAAGGGAAAACATAAGATCACACGTTTCTCCCTGGCGCTCGTTCTCTAGGCCTACACAGACTTACACTGCAAACTCGTACACAAATGCATAACTAACTGCATTTGCAACCTGATTTAGAAATAACGTTTGCAGATTTCTTAGTTTTTAATTAAATATTTTAGATTTTTTTTTTAACATGCAGGTCAACAGGTTAACACTGAAAATTTTTCCAGCTAAAATAGAATAATAAGAAGCGTACACTATAAAATATTTAAGCTATGCGTGCACAGCTTAAATATTTTAGAAAAAGCAATGCAATTCTAATATAAAGTCATGCAAAACAAACAACCTAAATAACTTATTTTTAATAATGCACCAAAAGAACAGAACTAGCCTCTGAATATTGATATTTATTAAATAATTAAATTTCATTATGCTGACAGAATAATATAATTTCAATGATTGCATGCTAAGCAGACTTGCATATGTGTTTCATATACATGCATATGAATTAGTCTATCCAGAAAACTACAGGCGTATAAGTTATAGCTCTTCAATACATACGCTATAGAAAATATAAGTTGAATATAATTATAACTTGAAACATAATAATCCTAGGACTTAGTGGTGTTCATTTAAATTGCGTAATGAAATGCATACGAATAAATTCTATCAATCATTATTTTAAAAAATAAGAGAGAGAAAGAGAAAGTGTAATATTTACCTGTGCATGGCACCAGACCACGAAGAAGTGAAAAGATCTGCAAAAATGGAAAAGTCAAAACTTTAAAGTATTTAGAAATATGCTAAAATATCAGAAAAGTTGGGGGAAATGTGTACTTACAAGTAAAAACAGCGTTGGTTAATTCCATACATTTTTTTAAAAATATTATTTTATCCAAAATAATATTTTTGTAAAAAAAAAAAAAAAAAAAGAAAAGAAAGAAGAAGAAGAAGAAGGGTAATAATCCAGATGCTCGTGCTTTAAATGATCAGCTTCAATTCCATCAGCTGGTAATAAATAGATAAATAAAATATATATATATATATAAAGCGTCCTCAGAAAGAGAATAAACCCGAAGGAATAAATCCGAATCCCGAGGCGGAACCAGAAGAGCAGACCCGCGGGCCGCGGTGCGGGTCCATCCTATGCCCTAGGGCGTGTTCGTGTCTGTTAGTGTTTGTTAGTTAACTGCGCTGGCGGCACGCGCTCATGGTAAAGCAGGCTCGTGCTCCGGTGCGTAAAGCGCGCGGCGCGTCTCCGGTCACTCACTGTACGGAATGACAGACATGCACACAGGTCTCGAGACTGAAGTCACCGCAAACCAATGGTGTTTAAAACCACGCCCCTTAACGCGCACGCACTCACACAAACCTCAAGTCCCCTAAGTTGAAGGAACACTTCATCCAGATCAGGGGTTGCCCGACTTCTTTTACCTTCCTTGGGTAAAAATATTAATAATGCATATGAAAAAATCATTATCATCCATCCATCTGTTGTGCATACTGCTTATCCTGCATATAGGGTCATGCAGGGTTTTGAGCCTATCCCAGGAAACAAAAAAGCCCAACTCATGGCATTGCACAAGCACACACACACACAGTCATAGACTATGGGGAATTTGGAAATGCCAATCAACCCACAATGCATGCCTTTAGATTGTAGGAGGAACCCAGTGTACCAGGAGGAAACCCACTAAGCGCAAGCTCCACTGGAACTGATTTTTAATCACCAAACTTGCATTTTAATATGTTTTTTAATGCAAAGTTTCTCTCAACTCAGCAGGGACTGATTTCTGAACCACCACCCCTGGAGTGGAGAGGAACCTTGCATTAAAAAAAATCTTAAAATGCAAGTTTCCTCTTAACTTCACTGGGACGAATTTTGGAACCACCAACTTTAAAATTGACAGACGACATGCATTATGAATATACTTTTTTTGGATAACCTTCCTCTGTAGACGTTGCTCTTTATATCTCAAATGCATTAAAACAAAATGCAGTTCTGTTTTTACAAAAAAATGTGATGTGAAACATATACTGTTCTAGCATGATACACAAGGCTGTAATGCTTGTAGGTGTTTTCCCATCATACATCTGTGAAAAATATAAAATAAAAAACAATAATACTGCAATAAAAAAAAAAAACAGCAAATAATAATAATCAACAATAATAGAAAAATAAAAACAAAAATTGTGAACTATGTTTTACTAGGCTTATTCAATCTGCAGATTCAGGTTTACATTGAATTCTTAAAAGTGATTTAGATAATAATAATAATAATAATAATAATAATAATAATAATAATAACTTAGTGGTTAATGTGTAACAGTAGTGGTTAATGTGGACTTCTTTAATATCTTTTTTTAAAATGACCAACCTCTTGGATGCAGTTTCTATTTTGAGTCCATTTTGGTGGAACAAAGATTTATTGAATACCTGAATAGGGGTTTTTAGGTCCAGTAGTGGCTCAGGCACTTTTCTGGGATGCTGATGGAGGGTCAGAGTTTTGAGCCGCTGGGTCACCCATTGCCACCTTGCTGTGAGTCCCTAATACCATAACCCCACACCCATACAACCCACCCTCTGCATGCGGTGCCAATCCCAAGCGCAGCTAAAAAAATCTGAGGGTTGTGACATCCGGCATAAAACCTGTGAAAGATCTTGCGGATCAAATAATCATATGTGGCGACATCTAGGATAAAAGGGACAGAGCGCAGGAAGAAGAAGATGGATTTTCATTGTGTGATGTGATTTTTGGAGGGAAACATTACTAATGTTAGCCAGTTAGTTAAAACCTGTTTTTTTATTCATTTTCATAAAGCAGAGATATGGTAGTTTTATACTGTCCGCGAATTCACAAACTCACATTCACATTTCTTCTTTTGCATTAAATTATAATTATGCCTGATCTTCCTGATTCTTCTTACTATGCTGTATGTAATAAACTGCCACTGCCTAGGGTGATTTGTAGAATCAAATCAGAATCAAAGAATCAAACCAGTTAAATGAATCATAATTAAGACTACTAAAATACAAACATTGCCTTATTCTTTCACAGAGAAACTCATATAAAAATGCTTAACTTCGAGTAATGGAAAGCAGTTTATTCTCCACAAAAATGAACTAGCGTAAAAATTAAAACACCAAAACCGCCAGTTTCGCTCCGTCTGAGGTTTTTTTTTTTTTTTTTTTTTTTGCGATCCGATCTAATGGCTGATTAAAGTCAGTCACGTCATATCAGCTGTGATGCATTCAGGTCATAATCATCGTCGTCCACTGTATTTAAAGCTTTTGAGGCTTTTTCCATCTGGAAGGGGCGGGGCAGCCGATGTTTGTTAAGGCCCACGGCTCACACCTTTTGCTAACGTGGCAGCCCCTAATAAGGAAACAATGGGGTCTTTTAATCAATGGCATCCAGCTGGCTTTTGTTAGTTTATGCTGGAATCAACATCAGGGCCTCATGCTACATGGCTACAGGATGCTCAATTTCCGACACATACTTAGTAGATGCCTTCCAGCAATTAGTGCTATCTTGCTAAAGTGTATGGAAATGGGAATGCCACTCGGCCCATCAAAGGATTTTCCATACATGTATATATATATATTTTTAATTTGCACCAAACTTTTAATGTTTGTATTTGTGATTTAGAGATCAGCACTTTAAGTTGTGATTTAGAGAGCGTTAAGGAGATTGCTCTTTAAGTTACAACATCAATGCAAATATTTAGGTATGGCTACGGCTAAGATGTTAATTCGTTCATCTGATGAGCTACGAAACTCAGTTAATCACTTCTTTTTGGCTGATTTCCTCTTTGCACTGTTGTTAGCACGTCATTTGTATTGGGATGGCTATTGGCGTGTTCTCCACCCATCAGTTTGTATTTGGTTGTGGAGGACAGATCAATGCTTGATAAACACCCGAGACTGACGTGTCATGGGTGTGAACCGTCAGATGTGTTAAAAACATGTGGGAAAACTCGGTGGGTTACAAAACAACTCCTGCGGTTTGATTTATGGTATAAAAAAATGTCTACACTATTAAACCCTGTTTTTAAAGTAGGGAAATAGTTTCCTCTTAAATCAAACAAAAATAAAATTAAACTAAGCCTAAAAAAAACCTCAGTCTGATTTAGTCCTCACGGGTCATTATGGTGCTTCCTGAGCCATCCTTATGTGATAAGTACCTGTGCACTAAAGCAAGCGACGCCCTACTAAAACCAACAGAGAGAGGACCGAACGAGACAGCTGAGGATGTGTAAAGGACAGAGAGCTTTAGCGCTACCTCTGGATCCCCGTCCGACCCAGCAGGATGCCAAGGGTGGCGGCCGCGTGCTTTTGGAAGTGGCCGAATAAAAGAGAGAGGTGATGGGTTCCACTTGTCTACCCCTTTCTCCACCCCCCCACCGTGCTTATTTTGTTTACAAAGTGGCGGGGAGATCTAAGACCCTGCAACCCGATCTTATTTATTTGCGTCTTGGCTAGTTTTGCTGGTGTTAACTCCTTGATGGAAATAACCCAACAAGCTCCTAGCAACAACAGCAGATTAGCTCAGGTCCTGGAGCCATAGTCGCTCAGAATACACCCACAGAACTTCTCTCTCTTTACACCTTAAAACTCCAATAAAGAAAACATGTAACACGGAGACACGGATTTGTCCTTAAGCGTCGATGTGTAGACATGTGAGGACGTGTTTGAACACCTGAAGCACACATTTCCGTCAGCTGTATCCCCTCCATGATGATAAACACTCATGTCAATGTCGCATATTTTCCAGATTGGATTGCATCATCCATGATAGTTAGCAATGTCGCATCTAAAACAACTTATTCACTTAGACACAGGCAATAGTTCTTAACATGTTGCAATGTTTACTCTACGCTTACAGACATTCAACTTTAAAACCACCAATAGATTGAAAATTTAATCAGTGATAAAAACACAACGTACAGAAGAAGAATTACGTTAGCCGAACCTTTTGCCCTTTTCATATTCCTGGTGGGGTTTTGGGGTCGTTCTAGCCATGACTTGACAGCTAGCTATCTGTTGCTGATCCCAGTGAAGCGAACGAAAGGTCGATTGGTGGTCTAACAGCTTAAACCACATCGTAAAATACAACTGGCATAAAGAACAACTGGCTACTCTTTTCTGACCCCACAAAAATAGAGACAAAGTCCTGAAAAAGTGGGTGGTCCACTGTTTGTGGCAAAAAATGAACTTTGAAGGTGTGTGCAAAAGAGAGTGTGGAGGGAAAAATTAAGAGACTGTCCTCATTGCCATGCTAATTTATTATTGTCCTTGCTAGCTCATTGGTGTCCTCTAGAATGTACGATGAATTGGAATTGGTACTTGCTGGAGTGACACCTGGGTGCAAACCTAGACATTTCAATGCATTTATGGTTTTATTTTTTATAAAGAACTTAAAATGGATACATGGCTAATTATTACAGGGTCTGCTGCTGACCCTTAGTTTTACCCCAGCCATTTGCAAGCTGACCATTTGAGCTTGCCAAATTTGACACAGCTGACACAGGCAATAAATTTGAACTAGTTCCCCCACCCCCTTGATCCCTAATGAGGCCTAGCCCTTCACCCCAACCCCAACAACACCTACGGAGAATGAGCGGGGACATGTCTCAATCCAAACCTCCTTGATATCTTTGATTAGGCGACGTCAATCTACTATTTTGCATAGAGAATTTTGTGTTTTGGAGAATAGCTATAGTTTGGGATTAAGTTTGGTGAGATGGATCTTTAAAAGATAAATAACACAAAGAGATTTTGAAAAATTCTTAAGGATTCCCATCAAATAGACAAACTGTACAACTGTTTAGGAGACCTTTATAAGCTCATACCGCAAGACAATGTATTAGCCATTATTAAATATTTTTTGAGAATGTTTATATTTTAAAATGAATAAAGAATTACATTATTTTATGTTACATTGCAAAAATAGTTCTCCTCGAGATCATTGGCTGGGTAGTCATCCTAGTTTTACAAGAAGTTCAACCTTGCACCATTTCAGCACCTGAGGAATGCTTTCTTAATTTAACTGATAACTGCAATGATGAAACCTCAGAACTTCTTACCTATGATTTATTATATAACAGTTAGTTCTGACCAAATAATCAGGACTAGAGGAGAGCCATTCCATGACTGGTGATATAGAGCATAACTGCACTGGGAAGTTTAGCTATATGTATCACTTTGCACCCAGGTATTCTAATAATTGTTAACGACACTAACTGTCGGTCGCAGCATGGGTGAAAGTAGATCTGTACGGTTGACACTAATGGTAAGAAGGGAGAGGAGCTGCCTGCCAAAACCCAACTTCAAATCCAATCCCAGAAGGCATTTCAAGCTAAAAAACACATCTGATAACATTATGTCATCTTAAACAACAATTTGTTTCTGTAGTAATCGCTTCTAAGTCATCCCAAATGGCCTCTGAACCGTCTGTTTTGTTCTGTTCATGGCTAATGTGAGCAGCAAAGCCAAGTAGCTTCTAACACAAGACTGAATCCAAAATCCCTCTCTAACCCCTCATCAAGGGCACTGCTTGGTGTGTGAACCAAGGGATTGTACACTCTACATAGTGCACTAGCCTTACAATTAACACTATTTGGGATTCAACCCAGGAACCGGGAAGTTAACAGAGTTGATATTCTAAAGCAGAATAAGTGGACATAAAAAAACAAAACAACTTACGACGTTTCCAGGATTGTCCACCATCTCCATGCAGGAGACCATCTCACGTTTTGGCTACATAGTACCGCTAAAAGATTTAAACTACTTTCATCCCTGTTAATTACACTTGTTAAATAACTGTTGGTCACTAACTGTCAGTCGTCAGCTCCGCTAGTTGTGGTTTATTAGTTCCACCAGTGGTGGAAGGATATGTCCCGGTGAAGCAAAATTACTGGTTAAATAAAGAAACAAATCATAATCTGCAGAAAATAAATGGTGCTCGTGGAAATGTTGTATAAAAGCAATATCACACTCGAGGTTGTGCTGTTGTACTGAATATCAGCACGGATGTAATATCTTGAGTACACGATCTGGCCTTCATGTCTTCGACCGCATTACAACTGTGCTGATATTTAGTACAACAGCACCACCTCCTCTCCTTTATTCACAGCTTCCAACAGAATACAGATTGATATCACCTGTTGATACACACGGAAATGCTGACATTTTTTCATGCTGATTTAAATGCAAAAGTAGTATGCATGGAAATTGTAAGTATTAAATAGAAATTTTGATTTGCAGCTATCTGAAGCATTTTCATTTACACCACTCGGCAGACGCCCTTATCCAGAGCATCTTACATTCTATCTCATTATTCGTCTGAGCGGAATTAAGTGCCTTGCTCAGGTGGGATTTGAACATGGGACCTCATGCTCATAGGTCCAAGACCTGTGAGTAAAATACTGTAAATGTATAAAAAAGGAAATTATTTTATTTATTGTTAATAAATGTTTTGGTAATTAAGGTAATTACTTTTTTTATGCATATTTGCACACCAGAGCCATTTCAAACTTCTATACTTCTAAATTTCTGTTTTGACAAATTTCTATTTCTATATTTCTATATCTGTTATATTGATATTTTGTTCTCATTTCACTAGTTAATCTTATTTTCTAACATATTTCTTTTATTACAGTATATTTCTTTGTACAGCATATTTTACTAGTTAGTTTTTGTTCTTAACGTATTTCTTTTATTCATATTTACTTTCTTATGTATAAGCTTTTATTTTTTTAAGGTCACTGGCAGTCGTGTAAGCATTTCACTGCATATCGTACTGTGTATGACTGTGTATGTGACAGATAAAATTTGATTTGATCAAAAACAATAAAAATACAGTGTGTTACTGTTTCTAGCTGATGCAATCAAAGTGGTATATTTTTGAGCTGTACACTAATTTACTGTGTATCTAAATAAGAAGTGAATGTGATCAAATGCATCCAAAGCCTGATGAATCTTCAAATTCTCATTGAAGCCATGAAATCTCCGAGGCATCTAATAGAATGGACTTATATGTCCACTGGGAGACATGGCTCTCCCCTGTCCTAGAGCAGAACAAATCTCTAATAAATGACTATTTTTCCCAAAGCTGAATTATAGAGGTCACATTTTTAAGATTCTTTTTTCTTTTTTAGGTTTCATGTTCGATTAATAGGGTAGTTGCATATTTCTGTTTTTAACACCCATGTGGCGCCATGGTCATGCCTTAAAGCTGTATTTATTTGAATAAACAGGATTCAAAGTCAAGCATCAGTTCCCAGTGTCTAAGAGTGCATTACGCTCAACGTGGGGTTTGATCCCGCGTTAGACTCTCATCCTGCGACGACATTACGGCTTTGACCCGACCTCTCAGCTCCAGCCACACACACACACACACACACACACCCACACGTATGAAAACACATACGTTCCTCGAGACTGTTCGCTGCACACTGACATTTTGCTTCTTAAAAATAACACAGATGTTTCAGTGATTGTGGGCATGCTAGCTGAGACCTGTCCCTTCCCCCGGTTCTGGCTGTTTTTGCTGTTGCCGGATGAGAAGTTACAGACTGGACCTGAGTTGGGGGTCTAAGACGACATCAAGAATGTCAGACTTTTACCTTAAACTCTTTCACCTGATTGATACAGTATGTTGTGACATGAAGTCAAAGCAATACCTTATAGCTCCGGTCAAACATCACATGTAATGTTAGATCAGTTCACACATCTTAAACTTCTCTTTATACCACAAAACGGTTTAATTCTTGATTCTAAATTCTTGTAGTGCATCAGCAAAGTTACAGGTTGATATGAATGTGTGTGATGAAAAGGCACATGTCATTTCTGGAAGGAGTCTCCAGTGTCAAGACTTTATAACCGGTGATTTGAGATCATCTCACCATCCTGTCATTGATAAAATAACATCATGTTTTATTTCTTACATAATAAACATATGCAGAATTACTATGAACATCTGAAAATATTAGCATTAAGGATTAATTACAGTGGCTTTATGAAGATAATGTGTGATTTGATCCATGGTGTTTTATTTCTAGTCTGGGTCATTCATTCAAGATAAATGCTTCTACATTAATATTTTCAAATTATTCCAACAAGTACGTCTCTCCAGGCCCAGGTCTACATTTCTTTTTTTTCTTTCCTTTCCCCCCCCCAGTGCTATTTTCACATCATGTGCAACAACAAACTGCTCTAGCCGACCAATAGCTGGAAATTCCCATTGATAAAATTAGCCCATGAAACATCTCTCTACATTTCTCACACATTAACACCTCTACAGAGTCTGAGCTCAGAGACACGCTGCCATGCCCCACCCAGAAAGCACAACAAAAATAAAACCCAACGTTAAAAACGCAGTCTGAGAATTGACTGGAATGTCATCTGGGAATATTTTTAGCATCAAATTTACACAATAATTTAGCAGTGAAAAACTGGCTTCTGAGCTTATCATCGAGTACTCGACGTGCCAGACGACACACACACACACACACATACAAGTTGCCATGCGCCGTCGTGACTTTTTTCGGGCTTCTCTGTTCGGAGTGAATTTGAGCAGCTGTCTAGCCGTCAGCTCCACCCTTCCTCTCTCCCTCGCTCTGATCTCGCCGCAGTTCACACCTGATCACAAACCGCTGCACTTCACCCAGGAATTTTCCATTTTCTATTTTCACTCACTGCTAGTCCCTTAACCCCGCACCCCCCAACACCAACACCACCACAAAAGCCACACGCACAAGTGTCCTTCCACAAGCAAAATGCCAGCATACAACAGACCTGTACTTAATACACTTCAGACAACTCTGGATTAGTCACAGATGTCTTTCATGTCCAACAAGCACCAATTTAAATTGCAACACTTTGAACTAAAATGTCACTTGCACTATTGGAATGAGCCCTTGATTGGACATCCATATTTTCTCAATGTGAAATTGCACATATGACCCTGGAGATCCCCTGCCACACCCGTTCAAGAGAACAAAATTTCTCCTTGTTCTCTGAAAATATCAAGTTAACTGTCATCACAGTAATGAAATCTGGCATTATATAAAAACCATTAACATTAACACCACCTAGATTTTGGGTTCCCCTTGGGCCACCAGGGTGGTTCTGGCCCCTTAAGCCTCTGTGTGCTGTGGGTTGTCAGGTGCGGCCTCTGAGAATTGGACTTTTATTAGATTAATTAGTCCCAATTAGATTCCATACTGTATGTGCTGGGGAGTTTGGAGTTTGGCCAGGTTGGTGCCATTGGTCTCTTTGCCTGCTGGGATCTGTATGTGGGAGGCTGTGATCCCTTTCTGTCGTGGCCAGCATTGATGTTTTTATGTAAATTGACTATTTATGCTGTATTGACTTTTCTATGGGATTGGACTGGATAAGCTGGTCTTTGGTCCCCCATGGCCATGGGTTGGGATCCTGTCATCAGTTTGCTGGTGCATAGTTCGTGATCCATGTTGTTCAGTTCACCTGATGGCATAATGTTATGGCTGATCAATGTATATTGATTTAAATGAAAGAAGCGGACGTAGTATGGTTTACTCGCAATCCTTTGACTTGTCTTGATCTTCGCTCCATTTATGATATACTTGTTAATCACACCTTCTCAGTTGTTCTTGGAGAGACAAAAGCCGCATTGCGTACACTATAAGTATAGACCTCTCTTACCATGGCTGGAATCAGGTGACTGAATGTTACCTGGGGGCAAGCAAGATACCTTGAGGGCAAGCAAGATGCCTTAAACTCTGGAGCCCTCTTAACCTAAAGAACTCACTTGTGATCCCGTAGGTAAGGTATGGTGTAATGTCAATATCATCAATATCATCAATATCAGAGTGACTGTGCAGGGACACTTGTTGCCATCGGCCTTGATACAGATAAGGTTGAGTCCATATTCATGTATAGTGTTGATGCTGGAACAGTACATCTTTCTACAAGGTAACTGTGTGTGGGCCTACAAAACCCCAACTAGCTTTTAGTCAGAGTTCATTCAGGATAAAAAATACAAAAACAAATTTCACACAAGACAAGTGAAGACCTCACTTAACTAAGCTGAACTAGACACTGAAGTGTCTGCTATGACCATGCACCAACTTAACCTTGGGCTCACTTGGGTCAGACTCAACCCAAAGAAGCCACATGTGACAATCCAAGCCAAATATGTGCAATGCCCAACCATAGTTGGTTGATGGTTCAATGCCCATCAAGTTGAACAATTGCTGCCATGGGTCCTGATAGATTCACACAAACACATCCAATTTCATGGATTCATACTTTGTAATAAAGGGTGATGTATATTGTATATTGACACATACAAAACCTCAGCTAACTGTCACCTGGATGGAGATCTGCCTAGTTCACAAGATAATTGTTTCAGCATAAATTAGCAACAAGGAAAGCAGGTCTTGCTCAGCAAGTCACCATCTCCTTAAAATATGTAAGAGAGGTTGACCTACAGATTCCAATGCTTGGAAAATTTGAATGGCAATGACTGGGAAACCTTGAGTCAAGAAATTGATCTGATTATGACTGGTGAGATTTCAATGATCTGTTTTTTTCAGTCATGGTTTTACTGTTTACCTTAGCTTGGATGATGAGCATCATGGAAGTAACTGTGAAGATAAGTGGAATGAAAGAAACTTCTTGGTTGACTTTGATACTGTCATACTAGTAACAATAAGTGAAAAGAACTGCTGCTTCTGTGGCTGCTGAATCAACTATGGCATGAGAAGGTTTTGGAATGCCTTTGTACTCATGAACAGAGGTGGCAGTCCCCAGATTTGTGACAGGTGACCAGAAGGTTTGTGTTAATGACTTCATCATCTTCCCTATAAAATTTCGAAGGCACTAGAAGAAAGGAGACTCAGATGGAAGGTAAAATGTCTGACTCAGAAGTCATAATTTGAATTATGTGCTGGCTGGAGAAAACTGTATAATTGTTTTTATTCTCGCACACATTTTTTATTTGCTAATCAAGCCTGTGGCATCATGATGGCTCGGTGGATAGTAATGTCGCCTTGTTTCTACAAGGCTCAGAGGTACTGGATGATTATGTATACCCCTACTGTACCCCTACAGGAACAACTCCTGGTGAGAAAGGCATTGGTCATTGTACAGCGACCATTATCACTTAGCAATTTTGGAATTTAGCTTGTGTACCCTGAGGGAGGTGTTCTGTGTCTTGTGCTTTGAAAATCCTGAATGGTTAGGCCTATTAGGTAAAGGTGTTTGATTCCACCAAGTTTGAACCCTATATCCTTTCTTCTGAGAGTGCTCCTTTGTCCGACAAAAGAAGGTTAAGATAGTTGAAAATTATATGTACTTTTCTGTTCTTGCTGTTGCCACCAGAATCCTGAATGGTCTTAAAGGGTGCATGGCAGAATAAATAAATGAATTGTAGAACCCCTTACCTTCTGTGAAGCATAAAAGCAAGTGTCCGGTACATCGTTTCAGAGGATATGCCACCAAGCCTTTGTAGTCAATTTGACAATTTTCTCAGCACACACAAATTTGGAACTAGAACTTTATTCTGATTCTAACAAATTGATGTGCGTACTATAGGTTGTGTGAATATTGCTTTGCAGTCCTTGAAAAAACTGATTCTCTGTATTCCTGAGGTTAAGTTGTCTAGCGGATAACCTCTTTTTCCACTAAAGTTAAAGATTTCTCCAGTCAGGTGTGTTCATTCTAGGTGCCCAGCCGTGGGGTCAGCAGTCGTGGGAACCTGCTCTGCTTTATTCGGGTCAGTCACAATGCCCTCTTACCTGTGTCTGACCCCTGCTAGGAGAACGAGTGACCTCCCCCGTGTCAATCCTCACCCCTCTTCTCTCTCATCCCTTCATTCTCTTCAATCAGCTCTCCACCTCCGCAATCTACAGCGGCATCTTTCAACCGCCCTCTCACTCGGCGAGGGGCCAAGAGCGGCATTCAAAAAAACTTCAGAGCTTGACTGAGGATGGAAAAGTGAGTAATAGTTTTTTTGGTAAATCCTACCGGAATTGGAGGGTTGGTGTGGTTACCATGCTGTTCAAAAGGTCAATTGTTTATGTGCCAATTCAAGGAAATGTGTTGAAAAAATAACTTCCTGAACAAATCTCTGACATTTATCAAAGCTTTCAACTTTTTTTTACGTTTATATATTTGATAGGAAATTTGATCCTATTTGACTTGTTTGGTAAAAAAATACTTAAAGCACAAAACTTGTAACCTGAATTTAAGGTTAAGAGCTTAGTTTTAGGATTAATATTTGAGACCATTAACACTGAAAAATTCTTTCTTTAATATTTTGAGCTAAATGTAAAAAAAATGGGTTTTGCTTCAATACTTTAAAATCAAAACACTTAAATATGTAGAAATATCTTTGAGTGAACTAAGAGAGTTTTTTTTTTTAAATGTTACTTTGCTTAAAAAATTCTGTTACTGAAAAAGTGGAAAACTAGAAAGGTATTTGTCGCACGACTGTCTAATAGCAACACTAATAGCCAAATAGCAACTATATGGCAAATTTAGCCATTTTAACAAAACGCACCCATTTCGCATTTACATAAATTCTAAATAAAACTCTTTCACCTTTTAAAATTATATTTTAATCAAATTTTATTAACACCAGAACAACAGAGCCAGATCTATTTACAACTGGCTTCCACAGCAGACGTTATAAACGTTAGTATGAAAGAAAGATCATGGAAATGCCAAAGGTCAAGACAGTCCAGTGAAAAAAAAGGGGAAGGATAAGCAAAAAGATGGAAAAAGTAAGTCAGGTCTAAGGTCTGTTCGAGAAAATATATGCCAGAAAAAAAACAGAATTGTTCGAGGATATCTGCCAGAATAGTTCAGATTTCTTCATTAAGGCAGGATATTAGCCACTTGTGAGAAACACGTCTTTAGATTAGATTAGATTAAATTAGATTATATCAGACTTTATTGTCATTGTGCAGAATACATGTACAGAACCAATGGATTGCAGTTAGCATCTAACCAGGAAAAAATTAATTATTTAAAATGAATAAATACAATGTGTTTTACAAACAGAAGATGCATTTGGTAACGGAATCATGGTATATATAATAATATAATAATGTACAGTATTACTGTGCAACATTATGCAGTGAATGTGCTATAGTCAACATAAGGTGCATTAAGATGTGGAATATATGTCTATAATGATGTACAGTATAATGCAGTGTAATGCAGTGACTGTGCAAACATTGCAGTGGATTATAATGTCTGGAAGATAACATGCTTAAAAGTAGCATGATATACAGTACATATGCACATGTGTGAGTTTTTTTTTCTTGTACAGTACATACAAAATAAATATGGATGGAATATACAGTAGTGCAATAATGACTATTGGAGAGTTGGTACACAAGATCATGATCATAAGGTAAGTATACACTTTTTTTTTTGCCAGGTTACTGATGAAATTGAATAAACAATCTAAAGCAGAAGGAAGATCCAATGATGTTTTACGATTTAACAAATATATAGTTATAGCCAGTATAGCCAGTATTTCTAAACCATTTCATCTACCTCAACTCTTTACTTTTTAAACATTTTAAAAGAATTAACAGCCTCATTTTTCTGTGCAAGTCATAAACATGTTCCAACCAGGGTTTATGACATCAATAACAATTAAAAATAATAAAAATATTAATAACTTATTGTCTTCTATACCCCTAAAAGATCTTCTATACAGTTAAATGAGATTATTTAAGTACTGATTTAGACTTGAAATTGAAGTAAATACAAAGTTAAATCACAGGTAATACAGTTTTGCTTGAAAATAAATCTCACTCTCACTCACTCACTTATCTTCTATATCGCTTTATCCTGTATTGAGGGTCACAGGGGCCTGGAGCCTATCCCAGGAGACCTAGGGCACGAGGCAGGGTAAAAATCCATAACAGATCATACACATACTCATACACACACTACGGGCAATTTGCGGACGCCAATTAACCTAATCTGCATATCTTTGGCCTGTGGGAGGAAACCGGAGGACCCCGGAGGAAACCCACCAAGCACGGGGGAGAACGTGCAAACTCCTCACAGCCAGAGAATCGGGACTCGAACCCGGACCCTGGAGGTGCAAGGCGACAGTGCTAACCACTACAAAATAAATCTTTGTTTAATTAAAGTATTATTTTTTTTATTGTTACAAAATAATAATAATAATAATAATAATAATAATAATAATAATGATAATAATAGCATTACCATTGGAAAGGAAAAACGTTTTCGAACAAAATCTGTAAAAATGTAGGACCAACTAAGCATCAAATCATCTACCAGATTTCTTTGTTTTTTTTTTAGTTTCTTAAAACAAGAATGTTGAGAAAACAAATCACACTGTTTTTAATCACAATATCAACATTATATCAGCAAATCAAACGGCTCTATTAAGGAAATCCCACCTTTCTGACACACACACATAACGGCGAAGTTATTGAATGAAATAATATTTCATGTCTTTTAATCCAATATCTTAACAGCATCACCGCACCAAATACCATTAGTCTATTCTTTTGAAATCCGAGAGCGTTTGAAACGTTAGCATTCTGTTATTTTGGAGTTATCCTTCACTGGCAGATCTGTCTGGCTGCACCCAGTGCTCAGGTCAAACACACACCGTAACGCTGGGAGTGATGGAGAGCGAGGCTTTGATGCCAGCAGGAGTGTGTGCGTGTGAGGTCGGAGAGAGAGCGGCGTAACCGAACACCACCTGGGACAGCACTTAAACCCTTAGAGAGAGAAAGAGAGAGAGAGAGAGAGAGAGAGAGAGAGACGCACACACATAGACTGGCAGACGCACGCAGCTCCTTTACCTTCCCCACCTGTGTGGACATGTGCACTAAAGCAAGTTCCTGCAGGAGCCACGACTCGGCCAGCGAGGGGCCGCGCTCATCTGGGGCCATGAGTGATGCTCTCCACACCTTCCGAGATGAATACGGTCGACTGCTTAACTCACAGGATAGCTTACAGACGTGTCATAAAAAGGTAGAATAAAGAGAAGAGACATGGCTGGGTTAAAAAAATCCCAGTGCTGCAGGATTCTCCAATCTGATTGGTCAGAACCAGGTTTGTGGTTTGTGGATGTGCAGGAAATGTTCGGAATGAGTCTCCAGTGTCAGTGTAGAGGCAACAGACAATCTGTTTAGTATTTCAGCTGGGAACTTGTAACTTGTTTTGCGGCTGTCTCCAAACATGAATACTAACTGTAAATGGAAGAAAAGTACATGTTTATTTATTTATTTTTGGTGTTTGGTGCCATTCGGGACAGACAATTAATTAAGGGGTCATTCACACACTACGGGCAATTTGGGAACACCAGTTACCCTAATTTGTTAGTCTTTGGACTGTGTGAGGAAACCGGAGTACCTGGAGGAAACCCACCGAGCACGGGGAGAACACGCAAACTCCGTGCACACAGACCCGAGGTAGGAATTAAACCCAGACCCTAAAGGTGCGAGGCAACAGTGCTAAACACTAAGCCACCATGCTACCAGAGTATGATATATACTGTACTGTATATACGTACAGTATATCCATAAAAAAAAATGTCTTGGCTGCCTCAAGAGAAACAATAACATCATGTTCTATTAATTGAAATTGTATCCGTGTGTCCGTA